>NW_024412395.1:78841986-78868717 GCF_014898765.1 Herpailurus yagouaroundi | reverse complement strand
GATTTCTCTGATTCTTAAATCATGCTCTTTTGCCTTAATCTCCCTCTGTTTTTCTGCTTCATTATTTTCTATAAGGTTGTCCTGTATGTCGCTGATTCTCTGTTTGCCTTGTCCATCCATGCCACCATGGCATTTATTCGAGAATGCAGCTCAGTTATAGCATTTTTTATTTCATCCTGACTAGCTTCAACTTCTAACTCCGCAGAAAGGGATTCTAATCTATTTTTGACTCCAGCTAGTGTTCTTATTGTCATGTTTCTAAATTTTGGTTGAGACCTCTTGCTTATATCTGTGTTGGTTAAGTCCCTGGATATCATTTGTGCTCTTTCTTTTGGGGTGAATTCCTTCGTTTCATCATTTTGAAGGAGAAAAGGAATTAATGAAGTAAAAAAATTAAAATAAAAAAATTAAAATGAAAGAAATATTAAAATTAAAATAATTAAAAACAAACACAGACCAAAAAGAAATTGAATAAATGATGCATGATGCTAGATCCTAGTTTTGTTTTGGTCTGGATGTTGAAAGAGGTTTGATAGATTTTTGAAAAAAGGGGAAAGAAAAAAAAAGGAAATTGTTTGAAAATTTGAAAAATTGAATACACTGAAGTAGACCAAAGTGAAATGATGGAAGCAAAATAGAATTTGAAAAAATTTACACAAAAGTAAAAAATATAGTAGAAAAAAAATTAAAGAAAAATATTTATAATAAAAATTGAAAATAAAAATATTTTTTCTCTTTGTTTATTCAAGAAAAAGAAAAGAAACAAAGAGAGAAAAAAGAAAAAAGAATAAAATGAAAATTGAATAGATGGACCAGCGAACAGGCTGAAATGCGACTGAAATTACTTTGTTTTCCCCTAGAAGTCAAACTATGAAGTGCTTTATAGTCCATAAATTAAGCAGACAGAGAGACTTGTGTTCCTGAAGAGCAAGGTTGGCCCAGTTGGGTGGAAATTAGTGTAACTGCTCAGTTCTCCACTAGATGGCGCTGCTTGGCTTACTGGGGTGGATTGTTGTGGTGTTTGTAGGTGCGTATACCCATGGGGGGGGGGGGGAGCAGTGAAAATGGCGTCACCCAGCTACCCAGTCTCTAGTATTGGAACTCTGTTGTCCCCGATCAGCAATCGTGTACCCATCCTTTGTCTTTGGCTTCTGTCCACTTCCCGCTTTTACACAGTCTGTGACCAAGCCCTAGGCAACACCTCCCTCCTGAGTTTTGTCTCAGATGCGGCTGTTTTTCCTGACCTCTTTCTTCTGAGGGACTGTAGCTTTGACCCGTTCTGCCCCTCTGCAAGGTGGTCTTACTGAGCAATGGCTGGGTGCCAGCCACACCCAGGAACGTTTGTGGGACCGTGCTCCTGCCGATGCCCAGAGACTGTGGCCAGGTGCCAGCCCACCCCAGAAAATGTTCTCAAGATACTGTAGCAACAGTGTTTCAGGGATTATAGAAAATCACAACACACATCTGACACCAGGCTTCACCCTTAACGACCTTGTTCCAGCACCAGCGAATGTGGTTGTTCTCCTGGGTCCACTGGGGCCTTGCCTTTGGAGACCCACACAGCTTCTACCAGTGTCCTCCCAGCAGGGGAACTGCCTCTCCCCATGTAGTCTGAAAAACCCCGTACTCCACTCTGCTCCTGGGGATTTGCCCTTCCCACCAGAGCACTGCCAGCTATCGAGCTGCGGAGTTTCAGAGTCGGCACTCCCCCTGATTATAGTCTTAAAGAAATTTAAACCCTCTCCTTTCTCCTTTGTCCCTTTTTAGTTCAGTCCCTGCGGCTGTTTCCACTTTGTCTCCAGCTGCTTTTGTTGGGGGGTGCTTTTCCCGTATTCTCCCCTCTCCCTCTACCCTGCTCCCCGCCCCCCTGTCTCCCTCCTCTCTCCATATGCAAAAGTGGCTCCCTGACCTCTGTGGCTTCTCTCTTCCCCAGTTCACCTCTCTGCACTGCATACCTGCTGAATTCTGTGGTTCAGGTTGTGCAGATTGTTGTGTTAATCCTCAGATCAGTTTTCTAGGTGTGAAGGATGTTTTAGTGTTGGCCTGGCTGTATGTATTTCATGGAAGTGAGACACACAAAAGACTTCCATGCTGTTCCACCATCTTGGCTCCTCCCCAGTATCTCTGCCTTTTAACTGGGGTATATATTAGTTACCAAATGATATGTAACAGGTTACTCTAAAACTTAGCTTGTTGGAAGAGCAAACGTTTATCATTTCATAGTTTCTGTGGGTCAAGAATGCAGGTGTAGCTTAGCTGGATGCCGCTGTCCAAGGGCTTCTAATCTGGAAAGAAATTTATGATTCTTGTATTTCTTAATCAACCATTTTTCTCTATATTCTATATATTCCATACAGGTCTAGTTTTGACTGTCAGATTAAGTTCCTTAATTTCAAACGCTACCATCAATTACATTGTTGTAATTTTTCTCGTAATCCTCACTTTTGACCCATTTCTGACTCCACCCAACTAAGTTTCCTGAAAAGTGAAGATGTGAAGTGCCCTGCAGCAAAACCCCCACCTCTTTGTCAAACATGCAGAATTCTGCACCATAGAACTCACCTTTCCACTAGAACAGTTCAAGTGACAGATATTGTCCTCCTGGACAGCTGTGGTGTGAACATGTGACCTCGACTCCGTCAATTAATTATATGCACCCACTGGAGCTTTGACTCTGGTCTGTGAAGATTTCCTTTGGTGAAGAGGGCAGCCACCACCTCCATTATTCAGAAACGAGCGGTTGCCATGATGGCAGCAGTGGCATCCCGGGGCCAGGATGTCCTTTTCACTCAGTGAAAAGTGGCAGCAGCTGTGGTGCCCTCTCCACACCACAGAGCCTAGACTAAGCCTGTGGCAGGATTTTGGTCACAGTTCTAGCTGGCTATCCTTCCACTGTTCCCTGCTAATACACTGAGCTATTGTCTTCTCTCTCTCTCTCTTTTTAAATTTTTTTTGTAGCATTTCTTATCTTTGTCTTCAATATCACATCTGGTTTCCTGTGCTTTCATAATAAAGATTCTTTGGTTCCAAGCACCAGAAGCCCATTCTGACTTATTAAGCAGAAAAAAATATATATCATAAAGGTATTAGTGATTCACAGAATTGATGGGAAGACTGAAAAATCAGACTGGGAAGGGAACAGCAATCGAGGTAGTTCAGGAAGATAAGGTAGCAGGATTTAATCCATAAGTCCTAATTATAGCTTAATTCATCAGGGTCCCAGCATGGGAATAGGTCAGTGACAACCATTTTATTTTCTATCATTTAACTCAAAAATGGTCTAACCTAGCTCAAGGAGCTTTCCTTTGGCTAAGGGAGGGTAGCATGCCTTGAGTGAAGGTCCTACTGAGGATGCATAAAGAGAAGAAAGGTAACTCACCGAAAGGACATTAGGGTAGTGTTGTCTAAAAAAGGGGAATTAGATTCCAGGTAGCAAAAATATAAAATATATAAATATGTTATATTTATATATGTTATATTTATATATTACATTTTATAAAAATATAAATGCAAATAAACAAATAAAATACAATAAATGCTTAAATGACACCAAGTATTATATGTAATCCTGTGTATCTTTTCTTTTATTGCAATGATAAAACTTGGAAACAAGTTGATTTTCATTCTGGTTGAGAAAAAATGTTGAAGTTCTTAACAAGATGAATGGGCTTGTAAAGGATGAACCATGACTCTCTCTACATATGAGCTATGAGGGACAAAAGTCAATGTCACAAATGCCAGGAGTCACTGCAAGACGCTGGGCATCCCTGAGTGTTTTGCAGGAAATGACACACTCTGGCATGTGGGTCAGAGAGAAAAACAAAAACGCAGCAGACAGGTAAGTACCATGCATTTATTTCGTTGTTTGCAATCTTGGGTAGGTTAGCAGAAATTAAATTTTGCAGTCACTCACCTGAGGCTATAACGGGCCATTAGTTTTTCAAGGATTCAGTAAATTTTCTTAAAGCACTTTGGTGCCATTCAGAAGGAAAAAAATAGCACGAGAATATTTTGATCATAGTCCTGGAGCATGAAACGTGATTTAATATCCAAAGGTCACTGCACTGTTTTATTGTAAGGAACATTTCCCTTCGTGTTAAGAAGTCACGGGGTAAAATGAACTTGAGGCAGCTCTCTCTTACGGTCTGCTCTTTAGCTTGTCTGTCCTCCATTATATTGTTTGTACTGTACTAAAGAGTTCTGGAATGAAACCGCATGACAGCTGGTTCCCCTGAGACTTCTCTGGAAATAAGATATACATCTCATGTGGCTCTCCCAGCAAAAATCATGTAAAATAAATAAACATCCCATCTGTTGCTATCCATCTGAATTTTTCTAAGCTCCTCTGCTTCCTCTGCGTTCGTCTCGCATGGGGTACTCGCGAGTCAGGCAGTCGAAGGTGTGTTTGGAGCGCCCCGGTGGATCTTCCCTGACACAGTAGACTTCTTAAATTTCTTTTGTGAATGTTACGCACTGCATCTCTTTTGTGTACTGCTTTGAGCAAAGTTGTTGTGAAAGCTGTTGTTTAAGGGAAATTACTAGTCCCGGATTCGGAGAGAAAGCTTCTGGGAGGAAGTAGCATTTAAGGCAGATCATAAGGGACAAGTGGGCTTTGCTGGGGAAAGTAAAGGCAATGGGGATAGAAAAGGGGAGAAACCTCTTGCAAAGAGGGGTTTGGTGTATGCTCCAGACGGGAGGTAAGAGGGAGCATGGCCTCTTCTGCAATCTACAAAGGCTCAGTGTGTGTGAATGTGTGTGTACGTATGAATGTGTATGTATGTGAGTAGGTATGTGTGTAGGAGACTGTGTGCATTTATGAGAATATATTTGAGGGTGTGTCTAGGGGCCTGGAGGCTAGCAAAGGCCAAGGAAAGAGAGATAAGAACCTTACCTCATTTCTATATGGTGATGTCTGGTTTTAGTTCTTTGTCTGTAGCATAATAGTCTTGCCCACTGAACACCACCACTGCCTAGCAGACAGATGAGGCATCAGAACTGGCTTCAAATATCAAAAGCCTTTTCAGGCATCGCTTTCTGGCCTCTCTTGTCAGCCCTTGTCTTAAAATCAGACTTGCCCTGCCCACCCACTCATTTTGAATCCCAAACCTTAAGCCTCCTGGCTCCTCAGAGCGGTGGTTGTGTCCCTTCTCTCTGCGAAATGTGTTCCAGCCTCCTGTAGACGTCACCCTCCTGAATTCTTCCCTCTTTTAACTGACTACACTATGGAACTGAAATAGATTGTTTCATACATGGACTAATTTATTGAATATTTTTGTGTGTGAGGTGTCTGCTTTTAAATTAAAAAGAAATATAATGAACGAGTATATCTATCAGCCCCAACCACTAATAAATAAATAAATAAATAAATAAGTAGTCTTTGACTTATACAAAGACCTTTGTGGCAGGTCCGTGGTTCTTAGAAATGAGAAGATTTTGCATGCTTGTATAGATGCTATCACTGGTTGGTTGGCTTGTAGGGAGAGTTAAGTCCCTTACCTTCCAAGTGCCTTATCTGGGTGTAAAAGCAATATGCAACATTTTCCTAAAGCAAGAGGGCAAGACTTTAATGGATACCTGAATGTGGTAGCTATAGACTGGCTCCATTTTATGTCCTTCTCTTTCATTTTCCCTTTTGTTCTCCACATATTTCTAATATATGCCATCTTGCTATTTTTTATGTATCCTTGTAAAGCCCCTTAAATCCATTCTGAGACAAGGTAGAGTATAAATTTTAAAAAATAAGTAGTGTGAAAAAACAAATAAAATTAATCATGTACTATATATTTAAGAACAACATAACTGTTTTTTCAGCACTGTGAGGTGTTTTAACTCATTTTATAGTTAAGGGGCTCAAGGCAGAGAAAGGAGGCACACCGCCAGGTCTCAGGAACATCAGTCCTGGATTTCTTTTGCTATACCACAAATTCTAAAAGATGATTTTCTTTTAGAATGTTGAGAAATATCTGCAAACATCTTAAACTAGGTACATAGAAAGAAAAGTTTTCCCTACACTCCGTTTTAATTCCTCAGGGACCTGTCAATGCTGCAGTCAACTCAACCCCAGACAAGAAAGGGTCCAACATGACACCAGTGGCCTCCAAAGAGAGTAAGACCCCAGATCACCAATACAGAGGGAGCTGCCAGACAGCCATCCCTCCTGCCCCTTCTGTCAGGCAGTTTCAAAAAGAGACAGAGACACACAGAGAGAGAAGAATTTGGCTCCAAGTGTGGGAGATTAAGTAACTCCTTCCATGGCTGCAGGGTGGCCAGGGGACCAGCCATTAGGAGACGGGTGTCCATTTGGATTATGAGGTGGGGCAATGATTAGGGGGATGAGGCTGTAGCACATATACAAGAACACTGTCGTGAGACAGGCAGGTTGGAGAAACTACGGGACGTTTAGGGAAAGAATTCTACTTCTTCCTGTGGATTTACACCAGTGTTTCTAAACTAAATCCCCTTTTGAAAAACATTGATTTAGATTGTACTTTCTCTGAGAATTGATGTTTGTCCTTGGGAGAGAAGGGTGTGTGTTTGTGTGTGTGTGTGTGTGCACATGGTGTGTGGGTGTGTGACACGTGTACAAGTATGGTGTGGTTTATGTATGTGTGTGTAAGTATATGCTGCATGTGTATGAATATGCATATGTGTGGTGTGGTATATGTATGTGTGTGGTGTGAGTGTGTGAAGATGTATATGTATGGTGTGGTGTATGTGTGTGTGTGGGAGTGTGTGTGTGGTGTGAGTGGTGTGTGTGTGTTTGTGCACATTCCACCACAATTGATTTCTTCCTATGCAGTAATTTCCCCAGAGAAGGAGCTGATGCAATTATGTATCACGCACTGCACCAAGGATGCCACAGAGTCCCCACCAGCACGTGGAGACCACTGCTGCCCACATCAGTGGGGTGAGGCAGGGGCAATAGGAGGAACATGCTGAGCAAGCAGATGACCCCAAAACAGACAGCAAATAAGATTTGTCTCTTTCCTAAATATCCTAGAAAGAATTGACTGTGAAGTAGAAAAGAGTACTGACTGGTACAAAACAAGAGAGGCAAAGATAGGGTGACTGGGTGGTTGGGGGAAACAGGTCTGCACCTGTTTCAGGCCAACAGACAGAGTAAGACCCTTCATCCTGCTGATGGCAAAAGGGGTAATGATGCCATGCCGGGTGTTCACATTTACCCTTTCTGCCGAGTTTCTGTGTTGCCTATTTTGCAAAATGTGCCCGAGACAGTCAAGAGAAACGAACGTTTTTGAAGTCTAACATTAATAGGCAATATAAAATCAGAGGGGTGCGTGGGTGGCTCAGTCGGTTAAGCATCTGACTCTTGATTTGACTCAGGTCATGATCTCACAGTTTCCTGAGTTCAAGCCCCATATTGGGCTTTCTGCACTGACCCTGTAGAGAGTGGTTGGGATTCTCTTTCTCTTTCTCTTTCTCTCTCTCCTCTTTCTCTCTCTGCCCCTTCCCTGCTTGTGCTCTCTCAGTCTCTCTCAAAATAAAGACATAAAGTTTAAAAAATTATTTAAAAAATGGAAATAAAATAAAATTAGGCATATCAACGTACCATTCTGTATTATAAGCTGAAGACAAAGACCTGTTGGAAAACAATGCTTCTAAGTAAGATTTAGAACACTGTGCATTAATATATACAGGAGTCACTTTGATAGCCTGCAGGTATTGATTGGGGAGGTTTGGTAGGGGGTTGGGCCCCGAGATACTACATTTCTAATGAGCTCCCAGGTAAGGCATATGCTGCTGGTACATGAACCATCCATTTTGAATAGCAAGATTTTAATACACTTTCCAGTCTGTTTTTTTAAGACCCTTTTTAATATTTTTTATTTATTTATTTTTAAAGAGAAAGAGAGAGAAAGCACACGTGTGTGTGTGGGGGGGAGAGGAGCAGAGGGAGAGAGAGAATCCCAAGCAGGCTGCACACTCAGCATGGAGCCCAATGCGGGACTCGATCCCACGACCCTGGGATTTTGACCTTAGCTGAGGTCAAGAGTCTGACACTCACTGACTGAACCACATAGGCACCCCTCTAGTCTCAGTTTTTAACAACTGTACCTTAATAGATTATCTAGCAGATTCAGAACTCCTACCTTTTTCAGGATTATTTTTTCTGTTGGTATACCTTTGTTTTATATTTATGATTATTAATAACAATATAATATCCAACATATATTAACTGCTCAGCACACCAGGGACTGTTCTGAGTGCATTATTTGTATTAACTCATTTAATCCTCACAGCCACTTCTGGAGTAGCTACTATCATTGTCCCCATTTTACAGGTAAGAAAACTTAGGAGAACTGAGATGGAAAGTTTATTCCTGTTAGTTGTTTTTGTCTTTACAAGTGAGCCTTATTTCAGACTAGATTTACAATTCAAACATGCTACATAGGTCTATTGATAAACATTTTGAAAATAAAATCCAAGACTTTTTGGCCTTCTGAAGCAGCCCATTTAGCTCTAATTATCTCCCTTTTGGAGGTTAAATACCAACAACTTTGCCTGATTCATCCAGATAATTGAGGGAAATTAACTAGCCTCCTTGCAGCCCAGACTTGTATTGAATAAGTCATGAAGTTTCCAAGTGATCATTTGTTAGCACTCTTTCTTGCTAAGGTAAAAAATTACAGAATCCAGAAGTATTTGTCTGCATTAAGCTCCTGTATCTAGTGTCTTCTATATTGAGTGGAACTAGCTCTTCCATCCTGCTCACAACAGTACAATCACAGATTGGTGCCTGGGCTTTTCCTAGAGAGGGCAGTTGCCTCTGAAACAGCTTGACCTGAAGGTTGGTCCAGAGGGAGTTTCCATACAAGATAGGTGCGGAGCATCTTTTCTTTGGGGGGACCAAGATGCTAATTACAAGGTAGATCACATGGCTAGACTGCATTCCAAGTGGAAGTTCTCCTTCTGGGTGGTGTCTTTTTCCATTTTGGAAGGTCTGGAGCAAGAAGTATCTGGCTGGCTAAAAACACAGTTCTTTCCTTGTATCCTTATCATGAATCCTCATTACTGAGAGTAATTGGTGTCTGCATTTTTCTCCCAGTCTTACAGAGTCAAACTAATATAACATACTAATACAATTTGTTAGGTTATAGCCAGTGTCTTGGCTACCGCTATCCTTTGGATTGAAGTATCTATTCAATTAATACAGTTCTGTTTGGAGTTACTTCATGAACTTAATTTCCTTCTGCATTTGTTCAAGATAGATAAGAATTTTTTGTCTATTAATTGCTAAATTTGGTGGAAAATGTAAGGCGTTCTATAAGGTCACTTAGCCTCTCGGTGACGTAGCCAGCAAAATGTAAAAGACATGAAAAGAACATTCACCCCCTGTATTTAATAAACATTATTTGCATCTAAAAGTTATTGTAAGTTTATTTTATACATAAATGAATGTTTTTAATGCTCAGAAATCCATTTGAGCCCTATAACTGAATTCAGAGAAGTCCTCCAATGAGTATGAACTATAATAAACATTGCAACACATCTGCTTAATAAAGAAGATAAAAGGAAAAAGGATTCATAGTTCTCAAGTCTTTCCGAATTCAGCATCTACAAGCTTCTCTAGGAGCGTCTCTATAGGACAGGTTATTAATATATTTTTGTTTGTTTGTTTTTGATTCCCTGAGAGAAAATGGCATCATCTCTGTAACAGCATCAAAGATGTAATATTAAATGACAGCATCAAATTTGCAATAAAATGAGTTAATTTTGCTAAATAATTTCAATATAATATTATTAATCGATGTTTTATTTTCTTTAAGTATTCAGTCATGGCCACCTTGTTTTATAAGCCATGGCTTCCTTTTCCTTGCATTCATTCTGTATGGGGTAAAGGTAAATCCAACTAGAAATAATTTGTCATTGCCTGGGTAGTCAGCAAGGTCACCGAGATTCAGGCTTCATAAGTTGCCTAAAAGACGAACTTTCAAGTTGCTTGACTTTGGATAGAGTACCAATGTTAACATTCACTATTTCATGCCAATTAGGTCTGATAGGTGGTTATATATAGTTGATGAATTTTTAAAGAGGCAGAAAGAAGGAATAAATGTTTACTTAAGTGCAACTTAGTAGACAAAAACAACTCGAACATGGAATTCAAGAAGGGAAATAATTTTTAAGGTCTTTGTATGTAGAAAAAGAGAGTAAACACCACTAGCTGAAGAATTATTCACATAAAGCTAATAAAGTTCTTTTTTAGAATTACATTTTTTTAAAAAAGAAGAAACTAAGGAGAAAACAGGTGAAAATAAGAAAAGCTTAGAAAAGAAATAAAAATGGAAACAAGTAAAAGATGAAGAGGAAAGCAATAATGAAGGAAACTTATAATAAGAAATGGAAAGGATCCAGCTTGTCACCCTTCCTTCCAAATTGCCTTTGGAAGAACTCATGGAATAGACATGGGTTCTAGTTCACCATCTTTGTCTGGAGCCTCTTTGGAAGACTTGTTTGGAAGACCTGTGTGAGCCAGCACAGAATCCAATGCTGCTCAATTCTTTCTTATTTGATCCCAAAGCCATAATGAAAAAGGGTCCCAGGAACATGAAGAGATTAATGGGGAGCAGCAGATATGATTATGATCTAGGGAACATCCATAGAGAACAAAGGAATCTTAGTGTCCCCTCTTTTGAGTTAATGAAATGGCAGAGCAGGGTGACAATGCAAAAATCCTTTGGTCAGTCTGGAAGAACCATGAAGATAGATTCGCATGTGTATTATTTGCCTTTATCATGTAGCTTCAGCTTCACCAAATCTGTATACGGTATTCCCACAGAGATGGACCTGTCTGCTTATAATAATGAAATAGCATTCTAGCACTTTGATGGCCTGAGAGACATTGAGGTTAGCCTATCCTGTTCACACTTGATCGTAAATAAAGAAAATAAGTGATCATCTTTGGCATGTTACAGTCAATGTCTCAAATTTAGCCAAACTGTCATTGGTTCTTTCATTCGTTCAGCAAATATTTATTAAGTGCCTGCAATGTGCCAGCTGCAATTCTAGGGAGCAGGAATTTGGCCATCAACAAGACATAGCTCCTGGCTCTGAAGTATTTGACATTCAGAAAGCCAGTGAGAAGACTGTCTTTTTAGTCTGATACAGAACTAATAGATTTACTCTCATATTTATTCACTGAGCTGTTTTACTTTTCACAGACTTTTAAAAATTCTTAAGTAGGGAAGAATAGTGGGTGAAGAGAAATGTTCTTGGGTAGGGACCGAAAGAAAGAGAAAAAGAAAAAGAAAAAAAAAAAAGAAAAAACCCAAAACCCAAAACCCAACAACAAAAACATGATCCTAGTGGCCAACTGTAGCTAGGAGCATAATTCCTTCTGTACAAGACCGTATGGCTTTCAACATGGGTAGTTCCCTAGCTAATCAAAATTTCAAAGGGTACAGAAGACCATTTAATAGGATTATACCTAAACCTGTTATAGATTAAATTCTCTGGTTGTTTGACACCCTGGTAACTAGCCCAGATTTGTATGTACAAAAAGGAGATGAGAAAAATTCCTTCTTGATAGGAAAAGAGAACAGAATATCCTACCTCTCCCCCTGCCTCCACACAGAAAACTCACCTCCAATGTACTGTTGGCAAAGTTCAAATGTACCAGGAAAGTACTCAGAACAATGTCCCTCCATGCCCTCTGATGCAAAAACCCACTGGCTGTTGTTTCAAAGGGCCCATGGCCAAGATCTAACATTTCTCCCCTGAACAGCAGGAACAATAAATATCCACCTCTACGTGACACAAATGGTTTAGCATTGACAGAATTTGAAATAGAAAGTACTAAAAACCCTGCCTCAGAGTTGCAACCACTAATCTTACTGTACCTTCAGAGCTTGAGGACGGTTGCTACTGACACGTAGCAACCCACCAGCAGGAAAATTATGTGAAGAGAAAAAATTACAAACTTGTATTTTTAACCTTAAAATGGGTGGTATTGGAGGAGATGCAGACTGGATGAAATGAGAAGTAAGGGATATTTTCTTTAAAAACCATGATGGATAATACTTTTATATAGACTTGTGTTCACCCCCCAGCTAATTAACATTCAGACAAAGCTGTCATTCTAATATCAGTTCAAGAAATGAAGATGTTCATAAATAGAAAACTATATAAGTAAGAGCTGAAGCACACAGCTTTTCCTGACACCTATGAAAAGCCTTACAAATTATTTCTGTATTGACTTTTACCATCTGGGAAGATATCCTGTAGCTAATAAAGCAGTTTTCCAAATGATTTTCTAATAAGGTCAAGTCAGGGTTTAAAACAGACTGTCTGCTAGAAGGTTTGAGAGAAGTGTTAAGAGTTAATTCACTTTTAGCTAAGACTGCTGATTCATTCCAGATGCTTTATATTTATATGGGTTCAATAGCTGATTCTGATTCGCTGCATTTTTTAACTTGACTTTATATTTCTTATTAGGAGGTTCTTCCAAGTTGGCTTATTTACTACCAAATTGATTCCGTGAACTCATACTGTAAGTGTAGGTTTTAAAATACAGTAGAACTGCCATTGAAATGTAAGACGGCAGCTGGTGTCTACAAGCTCTGTGATAGAAAGAGAGGGGTAGGCTATGCTCTGCCACCTTCATAGGGACAAGACTTGACTAATCTGTCACATCAGAGGATGCCTTGTCACAGTTGTGCTAGTTGGTATATATACAGCTCTACAAACACACCTTCCACTGTACAACAAATATTTACATCTGACATGTCATGTTTACAAGAGACATTCATATTTATTATTTATAAACATGAGTCCACACTCATACTTATTTAATTTGCTTTTATCATAATCTTAACAGGATAGGCACTACAACATATTATTGTGTTTCCCCAAATCCAAGGCTCTGCAAAAATTATGTGTCCTAAGAAATCTCTGTTGCTTCTTCCTGCATACAGTAATTAGCAGCATAGTCTCTGATTCATGCAAACATTCTAGTTCTGCTGGTAATTAATCTCTCTAAATCTCAATTTCATTAGCCATAAAATGAGGATAATCATAGTATGCCTTAAGAGTTGTTACAACAGTTAAATGAGATAGTGCACATAAAGTCCCTTGGATAAATGCCTTGGAAACATAGGCCTAAATGTATGTTGGGCATTATTATTAACACATTTCATCAAATCTAATACGTCAGTGACTGCAAATATACCACTGTAGTATATACCACTACAGAAGAAAAAAACAAAACAAAAAAACACTGCCAGTTAAACTACACAACTATGATGCAATGTTTTTGCTTTTTCATTACTTAGAATTTTTATTTTACATTTATTAAGACAGTCTTTTTATTTTTTATTTTTTATTTTTATTTATTTATTTATTTATTTATTTTTATTTTTGGGACAGAGAGAGACAGAGCATGAACAGGGGAGGGGCACAGAGAGAGGGAGACACAGAATCGGAAGCAGGCTCCAGGCTCCGAGCCATCAGCCCAGAGCCCGACGCGGGGCTCGAACTCACGGACCGCGAGATCGTGACCTGGCTGAAGTCGGACGCTTAACCGACTGCGCCACCCAGGCGCCCCAAGACAGTCTTTTTAGATGGAGACAGGTTTTATCATATAGCACTCGTGCATATATAAAAGATATGAGTGAAAAAATTGGTTAATTCTTTTCTAAATTTTCTACATTTTTCTAAAATTTAGTATTTCTAAACTTTACATTCTGACCCCCTGAATTGCTTTTTGACTTATCATTGCTGACGGCTGTGTTTTTTTCCACACCGTATCTTCCAGGCATCAAGTGTGTTAGAGATGCTGGATCACCTTGTAACCACTCACACTCTTCCTACAAGTTTTCATGCTGGTGCTTCCTGGATCTTATAAAATGATAAGGTTTTCATTCAGTGCCAGGATGGATAGTTCTTTCTCAAATCACAATTGAATCATTTGTTGATTGAAACATGCAGGAATTGCCTTTATGTTGTCACATCATCAGGAATAAAAATCTACTTGGTGTATGCACAGCAATGACACCCAAACTGGGAAATTAGAATTGATCAAGTGTAGAATCTTCCCTGTTACTTTTCCCCCTTTCTCATATGAGTAAAATAAGATGTGTCAATATCTATAGTCAAAATGAAACTGAAAAGCACTTTCGTATCCAATGTTGGTATTGGTTCTAACAATGTCCACGAAGACCCAACATTTATTTTCTATTTATTCGTTTGCCAAAATTATATTTATTCATTTACATTTATGAAGGGTCTGTTCTATGGATACATATTAGGCAAGGTATCAGGAATTCATAGAGATTAAGGCTTTGTCGCGAAGACAAAGTGACAGATGTGGCCCTTGGTCAGAGAGGGAGAGGAAACACCCAATGCGGTGGCTGAAGGGCAGTAAGAGCTGCAGGCACAAGGTATACCGGAGGCACAAAGGAGGCCTCTTCCATGGATTCTGCTTGGACCTGAAGTGGAAAAATCAAAACGAGTCTCCAGGCCAGCAGCAGAGGGAAGGGCATTGTGAGCAAAGGGGTTTTCCTCAGGAAATGCTATGATTTCCGATTTTTCTTCAACTTTCTTTTCTGTGTCCTTTCTGTGTTCCTTGCACTGATAGGTTGAAATCAGTCACTGCTCTTCTTTCTTCTGGGAATTGCCTTTTCATAACTGTTGTCTATTCTCCTCTTGGGTTATATTCACTTATGGACTTCTAGGAACTTTTTATGTACCTTAGACATCAACTCATTACACATTATGCATTTTGCAAACATAGTCTCCATTTTGTCATTTGTCTTTTAATTTTGCTGGTAGCAACTTTTGTATTCCAACAGTTGAAATATTTCCCCAGTCAAATCTGTCAATATTTTCCTTTCCGGTTACAAGGATTTAGAATTGCTTCTAAAGACCTTCCCTACCCTAAGATATATTCTAACATTTCATATATTCTGTCTTTAGGTTTTTTTTTTTTTACATTAAAGTCTAAAACTAAAATTTATTTTTGAATATTGTATGTGACTAGTATAACTACCCCCCGCCAATGCATGTTGAATTTAAACCTACCCTTAGATTTTCTGTTAGTTCTTACCAGACTGTTATTAACTTAGAAAATTACAAGCAGGCAACTTTCAATAACCAATGCCAACAAAGAAAAATTGTGTCACAAAAAAACCTACTCTTTTAGTTTCAAGTGTCAGAAATTTCTGTCGAAATAACTTTGGTAAGACAAGACATTTTTGGGGGGGTTCTCATAAAGCAAGAAAGAGCAGAGATGGATCGGTGCTCAGAAATGGGTGGATCTGGGGATTTGAAAGTCGTAAAAACCAAGCCTGCCTCTTGTTTCTGCTTCTCTCTTCGTGTTGGTTCTTTTCTCCAACTGCAAACAGATTTTTTCCATATGGGATGAGAAATGGGTGCAGAGCATTCCAGACACATTCTCCCAGTTCAACAACCAGAGAGGGAAATGTGTTCCCCATCAGATCTAATAAAAAACAAATCTCAGAGTAGGAGTCTAATTATACTACCCTTTAGTCACTGGTCATTTCTTTCTCAGGCAATGACCCATTCCAGACCCATCCCTGTGGCTCAGAGGATGGAGTTCTGTACTATGACCTCGCAGGCCTGGGTTGTGCTCCCAGACCAGCTGCCAAAGTGGTAGATCTGACAGCAGAAGAGAAAGGGTGATAGCAGGCATAACTACCAAGAGAATCACTAACAGACAGTCTCTCCAATGTGTAATTTGCTGCAATCAATAATTATAAAAGCGATATAAGCGTTTATGGTTTCTTACTACATTGGAGTTTTATACATGCAAGTTGTCTTTCTTGTTTTTTACTATCTCAGGCTCATATTAAAATTAACTTCTGTAACCTCAACACACAATGATTTATTTGAAACCTGGGTTTTCATCATTGTGTCTAAGACAAGTTCTTTAATCTCACCTAGTTCAAGATTTTTCACCTGTAAAATGAGATCTTTGATTTTATGATGTAGAGAAAGGGAAAGAAGATGATCCCAAAAGACAGCATTGTCTGGTATTCAATTTTTGCCACAAATGCTTTCAAAATCTAAAAGTGCATATTATTAGGTCCACTTATGAGGTGAATTAGCACTTTCATTAGGTGAATTCTGCTCATGGCATCATGCACCTGTGTCCTGCCTGTCCTTCTCCATCTTGCATGTGTTACCTAAGGAAATGATAAAGCCCAGAACCAGAATTCTGTCTATCTGAGTCAGGAGCTCTTTCAGGAACAAGTAATAGAAACCCAACTCAAATTAGGCTAATGGGGTAAAAAAGTATTTACCAGTTCCTATATGTGGAATGGGAAGCACACAGCGATGAAGCAAAAGCTACAGGAACCAGGGTCTTAGAAACTGTAGCTGGGGACTCAAAGTTACCAGTGTTCTGTGTCCATTTTGTTCACTGCTTAATTTTCTTCTCTTTGCCTTTTTAAACTCATTATTTTGTAATAGTGGGGCATGGCTGCCAGTAACCCCAGGTTAGCAATCTTAGCCAAAGGGCGTAATCCCACCACAAGAAATGACTCTGTCCCTGGTTGGTTTATGTGCACATGACTTGGGCCAACCTCTTTTGGAATGGCAATTGGCACGGATTTACTTCTGTGGCCAGGGAGATGGCATCTATTAACCAAAAAATGGGATGGATGGGGAGTATGGTTTCCAGGCTTAACAAGTAAAAGTTCATCCTACATTTAATCTGGCAACCCTAGGTGGGAGGCCTTTCTAAACAGGCTAAATTAATAACCACCACAGCTTACTCTGCTGTTTCCTCAAGAACCTGTCTTGTGTCCTTTGCCATCTTGCTCATGCCAGGGGCAGATGCACCAGCAAACAGGCAATGACTGTCATCAGAGGAACTTGACTTAGCATTAAGGATGGAGGGCGTGTGCTCTATTTTTTAGTCCCCCTTGAGAAATCCTCTCTTAGTTTTTCTCAAAGCTAGCATGCCTTTTCCATAAGCATCTTGGTGGCTGTGAGCTGTGTATTCTATCCATGCCATAGAATCACAGGGCTAGAGAGAGGCCTGGAGGTCTTGGTCAGCCCTTGAGTGTGATTTGTAATTTTGGGGGTACAGAAACTCATCTGTCCAAGAATTCCATGCATGGCCCTCTTTCTTTCTTTCTTTCTTTCCTTCTTTCTTTCTTTCTTTCTTTCTTCTTTTGCTTAGCTTTTATTTTCTATTTTATTAATTCTTTTTTTATTTTATTTAAAAAAATTTTTTTAACGTTTATTTATTTTTGAAACAGAGAGAGACAGAGCATGAATGGGGGAGGGTCAGAGAGAGAGGGAGACACAGAATCCGAAGCAGGCTCCAGGCTCTGAGCCGTCAGCACAGAGCCCGACGTGGGGCTCAAACCCACGAACTGCGAGATCATGACCTGAGCCAAAGTCGGACGCCCAACCGACTGAGCCACCCAGGCGCCCCAATTAATTCTTTTTTTAATGTAATTTATTGTCAAGTTTGCTAGCATACAATGTGTAAAGTGTGCTCTTGGTTTTTGGGGTAGATTCCCGTGGTTCATCGCTTACATACAACACCCAGTGCTCATCCCAACAAAGTGCCCTCCTCAATGCCCATCACCCATTTTCCCCTGTCCCCCACCACCCCCCATCCATCCTCAGTTCTCTGTATTTAAGAGTCTCTTATGGTTTGCCTCCCTCCCTCTCTCTTTGTAACTATTATTTTTCCCCTTGTCTTTCCCCATGATCTTCTGTTAAGTTTCTCAAGATCCACATATGAGTGAAAACATATATCTGTCCTTCTCTGACTGACTTATTTCACTCAGCATAATACCTTCTAGTTCCATCCACGTTGCTGCAAATGGCATGATTTCATTCTTTCTCATTGTCAAGTAGTGTTCCATTGTATATATAAACCACATCTTCTTTATCCATTCATTAGTTGATGGACATTTAGGCTTTTTCCATAATTTGGCTATTGTTGAAAGTGCTGCTATAAACACAGGGGTACAAGTGCCCCTATGCATCAGCATGTCTGTATCCTTTGGATAAATTCCTAGTAGTGCTATTGCTGGGTCATAGGGTAGTTCTATTTTTAATTTTTTGAGGAAACTCCACATTGTTTTCCAGAGTGCATGCATGGCCATTTTTTGATGAGGAGTCTTTACCAATTATAAGTGCTTCTGGAGCTTAAGGAAACAGCAGAGGAAGGAGACGAGGCTGGGAAGCAATACAAAGGAGCTTTGACCAATGAGCCTGCAAAGACCTTCCACAGGAGAGCAGACACATTCTGTCTAGGTTTAGGCAAACACACAGTTTAGGGACCATGAGGGACAGAGCCAGAGGGAAGTAACTTGATAGGGAGCAGGTGCATTGGTCCCACTGAAGGATGGTGGGGGGGGGGGGGTTCAGTTTGAGCAGTAAAGGTAAGAGGGCGAAGGAGACGCCTTTACATAGTTCAGAGGAATTGGTGGCTGATATTTTTCATATTTAACCTCACTCCCACTGTTAGCTTTAACCAGTGATGTATCATCAGTTTCTTACCCTGTCAAGAACCCATAAGCAGCACACATTGATTTTTTTAAAAGGCCATCTTTAAGTGTTTGCTAAAATACTGCACAATTAATGAGTGCATCACATTCTCACCATTTTAATAATGTTTTTAAGGGAAAGTACCTCTCGTGCATCTGACCTCTCAGCATTTATTTTTACCATGGGAGTTTTTGAATATAACATATGCATATAACTTATAAGGATGATTCTACCACATTATTGATTTAAGTGTTTTTTAAGAAAATATGTATGATCTAAATTCATTCTTTTCGTTTACATGATTCCCATTTTGATCTTACTTCCAAAGTGAGGCAGTGAGGAAAATGTCAGATCAGGTGCCAGCTGACCTGTTCCAGACATACATCTTACTTGCACAGATCAGCTGAATGACTGTGGACGTGGGGCAGAACCTTGGATTCTCCACCTGCAAAATGAGGGAGCTTGGGCCAAGTGATCTCTCAGGAGCCTTCCAAATCTAATATATCAGATTTGGTGGCTGGGGAAATGATCACCAAGGCCATGAAAAGATGGTGTCCTTTTGCTGAACACTGCCTCTTGTTAAGTACCCAGCAATCCTGGACATGGGTTTAAAACACAGGCCTTGGAATCCAGCAGACTTGGGCTTGAATCCTCATCCTAACACTTCACGTCTTCCGCCCTCAGCCTCAGTCTGTGCATTTCCGAGATGGAAATGGAAATACCTGCTCCATAGTGCCATCATAAAGAATGCCTGAGAAGAGGTGTGGGGAACACTCAACACAAGGCTAGGCACCTAATAAATCCCCGGTATGGGGGGGGCACCTGGGTGGCTCAATCAGTTGCGTGTCTGACTTCGGCTCAGGTCATGATCTCACAGTTTGTGGGTTCGAGTCCTACATTGGGCTTGCTGCTGTCAGCAGAGTCTGCTTTGGATCCTCTCTACCCTTTCTCTGCCCCTCCCCCGCTTACATGTGTGCTCTTGTGCTCTTTCTCTCTCAAAAATAAATAAACATTAATAATAATAATAATAATAATAAATAAATAAATCCCCAGTATGTGCAGGCTGGCATTACTGGTCATTACATGCTGCATCGTAAGCTAGAGAACTAGAGAAGTTACTTCAATCTTTCGTTTGTACATTTATTTTATTGTTTATTAAAAAATACTACATACTACAATTGCTCAGTAAATATTTGCTTGGGTGTGCAAATAGGCATGGGCTCTGCCTATAGACTTTCACCAACAGCTTCTATATTCATGCGTTCTGAATTCCTCAGCTTGCTGCAACTGCAAGACTAAGGAACATTTGGAATCATTATCATTATGTTATCTTTAAAAGTAACAGGCTCCTGGTTTTAATTAATCTTGGCCCCTGAGTATTTCATGAAAAGAAAAGTCAGTGAACTCATACCACAGCATCTATTTCCAGAGCTGATGTGTTTGGTCATTTGCGTGTGAAACTGCCAAAGGCAGGCTGGGTTACTGTCCTGTGGAACATCTGCACAGTGTTTGTCATTTTGGCATTTGAGAACTTTGTAAATACGTGCAGACCCGTGACAACCTCAGGATTTTGTTTCCAAATGTGCCATTGATGAATAATAGCTCAAATGAACAAAATCATCCAGGCGACAATTTGGGTGGAGGGTGAGGATGGGAATTACAGTGTGTTTCCAAGGGCTCTGAGGGTAAAAATCCGTTCCTATCATTGCAAAACAATGAAGTCTTTGGAAGCACAATAATGTGTACGACGGCTTTAGAATCAGACAACTTGCTTTTGTTTTGGAAGCACAGATTCAAGTCTGGCCTCAGATAATCACTGGCAGAAGCAGCTTTCTTGATTAAGTCAGTCCCATGAAAGAACATGTGTCTTTATTACAGAGCGTGCCTTCTCCTAATTCCCACCTTAGAAGCAAAGGCCAAGTTCCCCTCAGCTGAGCTCATGACTCTCTCAAGCCAGAGCTCAGTGCCTCAATCCCGATCACTGGTAATTTGAGATAAATTCAGCTTGCGCTGTCTCTGCTAGCGCCCCAGTGGTTCTCTCTCCTTTCAAATGACTCAATCTTTTGTCTTCAAATGGTATCTTGGAGATGTGCAAAGGCGCTAAGGAGATTATTTTTGAACATCTCCTAGAACTCGAGAAACTCCTTCACAGAAGGTTGAAACCATGCCTGGCCATTTAGTCTGACTCGACTTAAAAAGGCATCAAATACAAATAGATTCTGGGAAATAAATCAACTTCAGGCTTTTTACTGCTGAAGGCTTAAAATAATTCCCAAAAAGGCTAATTATGTCTTTCTTTGCTCAGTAGTTGGGCTTAATAATAAACACCAAACATATGGCAGAGATGGGGCTGCATAACCCATCATAGCCTTCTGTTCAGCAGCAGGGGTATTGGTCCTGGAGAAATTATGTACAAAAAGCTTGCACAGATTAATAGCTGTAGTTGTAATATCTATTACCACCGAAAGCTATAACTGCTAACTGGCTTCTAAAAATTCCTTTCAACTTAGTAATCAAAGAAGCAACATGTAAAAGAACACTAACAATCTATTTTTCACCTATGAGATGAGTAGAGTTTTTAAATGATGGCGATACTGAAGAGGAGTTGATGAAATAAGCACTGTCATACCTTATGGTGAGAATGTAAATTAGAACGATCTTTCTGGACAGCAATTTGGCAAGAGATATAAGGGCTGTAAAAATATTCATGTATTTTGATCCCATCATTTCATTCCCAGAAATCTATCTTAAGGAAATAGTATAAACCGTGGATAAAGATTTAAATATAAGAATGTTCACTGCAATGCCATTTATAATAGTCAAATGTACGACGAGAGAAGAATGTTCAAGCAAATTATGTATGTCTATCACATTCAACAGAACATTATACAGTCATTCAAAATCATGTTGACAAATATTTTCAAAGTCAGAGGAGGATTGAAAATAGGATATAGAACAATAGATACCCCATGATCTTGACTATTTAAAATAATATAACACATTTTGGACATCAAAAGATGTTATTTTAAAAACTTCAGCAGTTTCTCTCTCTCTGTCTCTCTCTCCATCTCAAAAATAAATAAACATTAAAAAAAATTTTTAAAGGGGTGCCTGGATTGTTCAGTTGGTTAAGTGTGTGATTTCGGCTCAGGTCATGATCTCTTGGTTCATGAGTTTGAGCCCCACATTGGGCTGTTTGCTGTCAGCACAGAGTCTGCTTCGGATTCTCTGTCTCCTCCTCTCTCTCTCTCTCTATCAAAAAAAAAATTTTTTTTAATTTAAAAAAGGGACCCCTGGGTGGCTCAGTCGGTTAAGCGTCCAACTTCGGCTCAGGTCATGATCTTGTGGTTTGTGAGTTCGAGCACCACGTCGGCCTCTGCCCCTCCCCTGTTCACGCTCTGTCTCTTAATAATAAATAAACGTTAAAAAATTTTTAAAAATTAAAAAAAAACTGTAGCAGTTTGTGAATTCCAGGATAGAAGCTGAAATGTGTGTTAGGGATTAGGGGGCAAAGGGGTGTGCCTAGGGCATCGTCCTTGGGGAAGCTCTGAGCCAGCAGAAAAAGCCAAATCCAATTGCAAAAAGTATTCTGTTTAATATTACCAAAGTCTGCCTTCATTATGGGCAATATGAGTCTCTAAAGAGCTCCTCCATGTGTTTAAATAGGAAGTGTTTATGGAGCCCTCATTATGGGCCACAGTACTGTGGCAGATGAAGGGGAGACAGTATTAAGCAACAAAAACATAGCTCCTGATTTCACGGAGTTTACAGTCTGATCAGTCATCATCATTATTCAGTCTACTGATACTTTTTTCTTGGTAGTAGCAGCAAGTCAGGGTATGGCAGAGAGACATCCGGTGGGATATGTATGGCTAATGGACACAGCAATATAGAATACTCTGTTGTAAGTTTCCTTTCCTGCACTGCAATTCCCTTGTGTGATCCTCAAGACATATAAAGTCTGTTAAACATGACTGCCTTGTGCTAGCTGGGCTATGGGGAATAACGGGAGGGGCTGGTCCCCACACAGCAGCCAAACAGGCATAAGCAGCAGAAGCCTGGTGAAGCACTCACAGGAGATACTGAGAGAGAGGCGTGGAACAGCTGCCAGTCCACAGCAAGAGGTGAGGAGAGCAACCAGGATGGGCTGGTGGAACACACAGTCCTTCCCATGTGGAAATATTTAAGAAGGGGTTGCCCTTCTTTATTTGCCTTGAATGGAGTTCAAGTGATATTCTTTTAATATTAGAGGAAAGGGGAAAACATATGAAGCCTCTCTAGAACAGGCAAGAGAGAAATATACAAAATTCTGGGAGGAAATATATCCAATATGCGTAGGGTAAGTGGGGTTATGGGCATATGCATTTTTTCCTTCAGTTCATATGTATTATGATCACATGCACAAAATGTCACTTTCAAAACCTTTGCTCTTACCACACTCATGTCATATTCATGTACATTCCTTCTACCCTTATCTTCCTTCTTCATCTTTCTTTTTCTTCCTTCTATCCTTTGCCTGCCCACTGATTACAAATCTTGTCAGTCAGCCACATGTATAGGCAGTATTCTTTTTTTTTTTTCTTTTTTGGCATGACCTATATGTGGTGTTAAAATAGCAAAGCTCATCATGCACTGTTTTAAGCATTTCACAGGTATTGATTCTTTTAATCCACACAACAAACCTCTTGGGGAGTAATACCACCACTCCTGTTGAGCAGACGAGGACACTGAAGTTCAGAGATACAAACCAACCTGCCCAGTCACACTAGTGTATAGTAGGACTGAGATCTGAACCTGGGCACTCGGGCTCCAGAGCACATATACCCACTTCACTGGATAGCTTGGGAGAAAACATAAAGGACAAAACAGTTATACTTGTCCCAAGATTGCTTAGCATCTTGGCTTTTATATAAAATTGAGGGCACAATTCCTGGGGTCCAGAGCCCAAGTATCTCCTAAGTGTAGCAACACAAATCCCACTGAGTGCTTTAGAATACTCACTATACCCAGCATGCCACACCCTCACCAACAGAAAGGCAGGCCCTAGGACCCCACTACTTATCCATGTGATTTTAGGTAAGTGATGTAAACTTTCTGGCTTTCGATTTTCAATCTATGAAATGGAGTAGTAATACTCCCCTCATCAGACAATATTTATATATCCTTAACACAATGTCTAGCACATAATTAGTTCTCAGTAACAGTAACTATGTTTTCCCATCAATCATTAGCAAACGTTATGTGTTGGAGGACTCACTTGTCCTTATGTAGCTTGCATTCTAGGAATCAGCAAACTACAGCCTATAGGTTAAATCTGGCCCACTGCCCATTTGTGTAAATAAAGTTTTATTGGAACACAGACATGCTCATTCATTTATATGTTGTGTATGGCTGCATTCATATTACAACAGCAGAACTGAATAGTTGCAACAGAAACTATACAGCCTGAAAAACTTAAAATGTTTCTTCTTTGGCCTTTTTCTTTAAAAAAAAAAAAAGGTTTGCTAATCCCTGCTATAGACACGCTTACTGTGGTGATAAAACAAATCTACACAATCAGTATACTTTTGTCAGATTTTAGATAGACGTCTCTGCTTATGTTGTTTATTATACAGAAAGCTAAAGTAAGAAGGCTTATTTTCTAGGCTGATGATATAGACAATGTATAAAATAGAAATTAAAAAGTTGTAATCTTCAAAAAATTACAAATATATAAAATCATTTGGCAAGATGTGAAATGGTTTATAAATTCCCACATCATTTGTCCCTTCATGTGTCATTTCAACTTTGATGCTGAAGCCTTCCTTTCTAGGCACTGATATTCTTATCAGAGAGGCAATGATGTATGTTTCAGCCCCTTTGTTCATACATTTGGGTATCATCTGCCTTGCCCAGAGATGAATCAAAATGAAACATTACAGGAGTGACAATGGTGGAGGTTATGGCTTCCGGAGTAAAACAGCAGCCTAGTGATCTATAGAATGTCTCCAAAGGATATTAAATTAATCAGCCAAGGATTATTGTGCATTTTCCTGAACATCTGTGGGCTTTCTCTTTAGGGTGACTGGGTGGAGTTTCTATGATGAGTGGGGGAAGCACTGTTATTGTCATACAGATGGTATGTGGGGAGAGACTCCCAGTAGGCAGCAGGGAGTCAGTATTCAGAAGTCCAGTGGCTTCTCTGGGAATATGAATACATGTTGGCCCGAGGAAGGAAGGCTGTTCTTTATGGTTTGTTTAGAAAAAGCTTAGCCTGGTAGGAATGGAGAAGTTGTTTTCCTATTGTGCTTTTGCAGAATCAAACAGCAGCCAAAAATCCAAAAAGAGAGAGAGCGAGAGCTCTCTTTAGAAGGATAATGGGGAAAAGGGGCAGACCAAAAATGTATGGCAATTGTACATTGTTACCAAGAAAGTGAGAGATTCCTTTCCAATTCAAGTTCACATCAAGTGACAAAGATCACAGATCCTAACTAACCAGGGACTTGGAGGAGCCTCGTTTGGAGGCAAAGAGACAGGGTGGAGACGTGGAAACAATGTAGTTTAATGTAAAAAGCTGTTTTGTCTCCAGCATCCACAAATTAATTGTGACAAAAATTATTTACAAGGAAGATACTTACATAGAAAGGTATAATATCAGGGTTTTTTGTTAGACAACACTGGACAGAGGGAAGACCGAATACCATTGTTGGAGTCAGAGACAACCAGACTTAGGACTGAGACAGACCTGTTTGTAGTGCAGATCAGCCACAAGCCATAGTTAAGCTGGAAGAAATTACTTCACCTCTCAGAGCTGCCCTTCTCCCCATCCACAGTCAGCCATGCTCATACATAGAGAAAATGGTGAACTTCAGTCATGACCTCAGGCTCTCTGCCTCACGCTCCAGCTTTAGGCTCATCTATATCTGTACCTTTTTTTTCACCCACTTTCTAACAAAATATGGAGTGCCATTCCTCTTGCTCCCTTTAAGGCCACCTGTGTGCTTGCCTTTCTTCCCTCCTACCCCCTCTGGAATCCCAGTCTCTGTATTTCCCATCTGGTCCTCATATCCCAACCCCAATTAACATGAGCAAATATTCCCCAGCTCTCTCCTGAAATTCCCTGACCCTCCATTTACCTCCTCATTCTGGAGACACTTGGGGGCCATTGACTCTCACTTTTCTCTTTTTTGGATACTGTTGCCTTTTCTGGATAGCCTTTTTTTTTCTTTTCAAAATTTTACTTCAATTCTGGTTAGCTAACAGTGCAATATTAGTTTCAAGAATAGAATTTAGTGATTCATCACTCACATACAACACCTAGTGCTCATCATATCAAGTGCCCTCTTTAATATCCATCACCCATCTTGCTCATCTCCCACCCACCTCCCTCCACCAACCCTCAGTTTGTTCTCTATTGTCAAGAGTCTTTTGTGGTTTGTTTCCATCTGTCTCTTTTCCCCCCTCCCATATGTTTATCTGTTTTGTTTCTTAAATTCCACATATCAGTGAAATCATATGGTATTTGTCTTTCTTTGACTGACTTACTTCACTTAGAATAATACACGTTATGGTTTCATCCATGTTGTTGCAAATGGCAAGATTTCATTTTTTGATGGCTGAGTAATATTCCATTGTATATATAATACTATATCTTCTTTATCCATTCATTGGTTGGTGGGCATTTGGGCTCTCTCCATTGTTTGGCTATTGTTGATGGTGCTGCTATAAACATTGGGGTGCATGTACCCTCTTTGAATCGGTATTTTTGTATGTTTTGGGTAAATACCTAGTATTACGATTGCTGGATCATAGGGTAGTTCTGTTTTTAACTTTTTGAGGAACCTCCATACTGTTCGCCAGAGTGGCTGCTCCAGTTTGCATTCCCACCAGCAGTGCAAAAGTGTTCCCCTTTCTCCACATCCTCACCAACACCTGTTGTTTCTTGTATTGTTACTTTTAGCCATTCTAACAGGTGTGAGGTGGTATCTCATTGTGGTTTTGATTTGTATTTCTCTGATTATGAGTGATGTTGAATATCTTTTCATGTGTCTGTTAGCCATCTGGATGTCTTCTTTGGAAAAGTGTCTATTCATGCCTTTTGCCCATTTCTTCACCGAGTTATTTGGTTTTTGGGTATTGAATTTGATAAGTCTTTTATAGATTTTAGATACTAACCCCTTATCAGATATGTCATTTGCAAATACCTTATCCCATACTGTAGGCTGGCTTTTATTTTTTTTATATAATTTTTTAAACTTTTTTTTTT
>NW_024412395.1:78588542-78841886 GCF_014898765.1 Herpailurus yagouaroundi | reverse complement strand
AGGGGCAGAGAGAGAGGGAGACAGAATTGGAAGCAGGCTCCAGGCTCTGAGCCATCAGCCCAGAGCCCAACCCGGGGCTCAAACTCACGGACCGCGAGATTGTGACCTGAGCTGAAGTCGGACGCTTAACCGACTGAGCCACCCAGGCGCTCCTCCGTAGGCTGGCTTTTAGTTTTGATTGTTTCCTTCATTGTGCAGAAGCTTTGTATCTTCATGAAATCCCAATAGTTCATTTTGCTATTGTTTTCCTTGCCTCTGGAGACACATCTAGTAAGAAGTTGCTCTGGCTGAGATCAAAGAAATTGCTACCTGTGTTCTCCTCTAGGATTTTGATAGTTTAGGTCTTTCATCCATTTTGAATGTATTTGTGTGTTTGGTGTAATAAAGTGGTCCAGTTTCATTCTTCTGCATATTGCTGCCCAGTTTTTCCAACACCATTGGTTGAAGAGACTGTCTTTTTTTCCATTGGATATTCTTTCCTGCTTTGTTGAAGATTAGTTGACTATATAGATGTGGGTCTATTTCTGGGTTTTCAATTCTGTTCCATTGATTTATATGTCTGTTTTTGTGCCAGTACTGTACTGCCTTGAGGACTACAGATTTATAATTTGGTTTGAAATCGGAATTGTGATGCCTCCAGTTTTGTTTTTCTTTTTCAAGATTGCTTTGGCTGTTCAGGGCTTTTTATGTTTCCATACAAATATTAGGATTGTTTGTTCTATCTCTGAAAAATGCTGGTGATATTTTGATGGGGATTGCATTAGATGTGTAGATTGCTTTGGGTAGTATCAACATTTTAACAGTGTTCTTCCAGTCCATGAGTATGGAATGCTTTTCCATTTCTTTGTGTCCTCCTCACTTTCTTTCATAAGTGTTCTACAGTTTTCAGAGTACAGATCTTTTACCTTTTTGGTTAGGTTTATTCCTAGGTATCTAATTGTTTTTAATGCAATTGGAAGTGGGATAGATTCCTTGATTTCTTTTCCTGCTGCTTCATTATTGGAGTGTAGGGATGCAACAGATTTCTATACATTGGTTTTATCTCCTGTGAGTTGCTGAATTCATGTGTTAGTTCTAGCAACTTTTTGGTGGAGTCTTTCAGATATTCTTTTTAATATTTAGTATTTATTTTGATATTTTAAAAATATTTCCCTGAGTTGCTCATTTCATTTTCATATGTATATTATAGAGTTTTAAAAGTTAGGCAAAGGTATATTCAAAGAATAGTTCCACCACTTTCTGCTTGTGTGAACATGAACACCTTATCCTTCTATATTTATTGGTTTCCTTGTGTGTAAATTTGACATACTATACCCATTTTTATTTTAGACTAATGAAAAAACACAGATAAGTGAATAGATATAACTCATCCAATATGTTGCATCAAAAAAAATAAAATAAAGGAGAGAAAAAGAAAACTGCTTCTGGCCTATGTATTTGTACAGGAAGATACTTTTTGGTGATTATGTCTATAAAATACATATAAACTTTCTCCCTTTGTTGACGTGATTTGACTTTTTCCTTGTGGATCTTTTCTCTCCCTTCTCCTCTTGCAACTCCTTCTCTTGGATACTGGCACATTATAAATAAAGCTGGTCTTCCACCAGAGTAGGGAACGGGGAGTAGACTGAACACATTAGAATTCTCTGGGCTCCCATACTCATTCTCAATCCCAGTACCAGAAATTCTGATTCAGTATTCAGAGTGACACCTGAAGAATTTGTGTTTTGAAAAGATTCTCCAGGTAATTCAAATAATTACCCCTTCCATCCCAACCTGCCTCCCAAATGGAAATTACTGCTTTGAACTTAGGTGGGTACCCCAAGCTAGGCCTGGAGTAATTCACAGCTACACACCTTTTCCATTATATTGACTATGTGCCTTCCTGGGAACTAGATGCATCTATGACAACCTGTTTCTATAAAGCAGCTTTTGTTCTTTCTTTATAAGGACTCAAAACAACTGTTTTTTGGCTGGGCCGAGTGTGTCATTGAAAGTCTTTGGGAGATCTTTTTTGGATTTCTATGCCAATTAAGTATTTTCATGTCTAACTTCCTACTCTGATGCAATTATATATATGCAATCCATGTTTCCAGATTCCGACATCAAATCCCAATAAAATCTCTATCAAATATTTCTGGGAATTCTGAGATTACTCATGAGTGACTTCTGATATTTTTATTCTCTCTTCTTCCTCCCTCTCCTGGGTGTTGCCATATTCATTATCTCTTGAACATGTTGGGCTCACCAAGGCTTCCCCATGACTCTCTTGTTTCCATCCTGTCTTCTGGAAGTCACTGCCTCAGCTGGACATAACACCCATCCACCAAGCCTGCTGCCTCTGCAGGCTTCCAGTGTTGATTCAAGATGAACATGACCCGCCCCCCCCCCCCCCCCCCCCCAGGCTGCTATTGGGAAGTAGTGGGAAATGTCTCTTTCTTCATTCAGTGTGAAATTCTCTTAGGGGAACATCAGAGCAATGTGACTTGATTAATTAGCATAAAAGATACTAGAAAGAGGGACACCTAGGTGGCTCAGTCGGTTAAGCATCTGACTCTTGGTTTCAACTCCAGTCATGATCTCAAGGTTTGTGAGTTCTAGCCCAGTGTCAGGTTCTGCAGCTGGCAGCATGGAGCCTGCTTGAGATACTCTCTCTCCCTCTTTGTCTATGCCCCACCCCCACTCACACTGTCTCTGTTTCTCTCAAAATAAATAAATAAAAACTAAAAAAAAAAGATACTAGAAATAAATTTTCAATGGTGAAATTAGCAGTATTCAAGATGGTGCTTGGCTGGATATTGATAAGGATATTTGAAATGCTTTCTTAGCTACTTTTGGAGTTTGAATTAAAGATTAAGGAAATTTTTTTTGATGTTTGTTTACTTTTGAGAGAGACAGAGCATGTGCAAGTGGGGCAGGGCAGAGAGAGAGGGAGACACAGAATCCGAAACAGGCTCCAGTCTCTGAGCTGTCAGCACAGAGCCAGATGCAGGATTCAAGCTCATGAACCCTGAGATCATGACCTGAGCCGAAGTCAGACACTTAACTGAGCCACCCAGGCACCCCAAGATTAAGGAATTTCAAATGCTAACTAAAGAATATACTAACCCTTAGATGTAGAATAAAATTAATTTACACACATATATCACATTGTTCATACATAACTGTTTGAAAATAAAATACCACTCAGGCAATAGAGCAGACCCAGACATATTTCTGGTGGAGATCTGGATCAGGAGACAAATCCAAAAAAAATGAACACTCTGCTATACTCAGAATCACCTTCCTATTAATATTTAAGAATTAGTAACATTCTAATTCAGAGTATTGAAACTGCTTCCTTTTTCTAGAATGAGTTTGTTTTCTTCCAGGAATTTCCTTGGACTCGTTTAAATAGACTTTGGGTGGCCCATCTGACATTTTCCCAAATTTGCCTAACCAGGGCATTCCATGTGCATGTACTTCTTGAAATTTGCTACCGGATTAGCATGTATATGTTCCCTGTATCCCCCGATCATATTTCTTTCCTTCTGAAAACAGAACCGGCCCCTTCTTTCTCTTTTAAGAGTTGTTGATCATGTTTAGGTTCAATGACACCCCTGTTTCACTTTGCTGTTAGAAGTGGAGAGGGACCAGTTGTTCACTCCTCATTTATCAGTTGTAACCAATTTATAAATGGACTTAAGGAATCAGATGAGAAAAATAGTAGAGAATTGGCAAGCTTGATTTTTACTATTTGAGCCTAACCACCAGTGAAACTAAAAAACTGGAGAGATGCAGACCTTCCCAGCAGGTGAAGGTCTAAAGCAGCTGTAGAAGATCAGGCTGTAGGAAGCAACTCCTTCTGAGGTCAGACAAATCCAAACAGGAAAAAAAGTGAGCCAAGGTTTAGCAAGAGCCATTGGCACATTAGATACATCCAGGAGAGACCCAATGGACTTGAGACTGTCACCATTGTCCTGCTCTAGGTTCTTGAGATATGACAAGGGGACAGGAGGAGAATGGCTCTCTCACCATATAGTCTTGGTCAAATACTTCAACCTCTAGGGCACATTTAAAACTTTCCTTTTCTTCACACTCACTTTTTAAGAGGATATAAGGGGTCTTCTCTGCTAAGGGAATAGAAATTTCAGAAGGAGGAGCAAGATGAATTTAGACTCCCTCTTTTTGGTTCTCTCCAGTTTTCTTTCTTCCTCGGCAACTGGAGGCAAGTTTGGGGTGGGTGAGGGGCTCCTGCTTGGAAAGTGCTTCTCCTTTTTGAGGGCCTTGTGGGCAGTGGGTGGGGTCCAGGAGAAAGGGGGTTCCGGGCTTGCTGTCAGGCTTGTTCATCTCCATCTTAAGTTAATGGAGGTAAACAGAGTCCTATGTGTCTGCCTGCTCAGCCAGCACAGAAGTTAGAGAGGTTCAAACAGCAAGACTTAGATGGCTATTACAGAGTCAGCAACCACCAGGAATAGCCGGTTGGCATTCGTGCCTTCAGAACAAAGTGGAGCATCTCCACAAGCCATTCAGATAACAGGCAGCCTAGTCATCTCTTCACTGTTTTTGGAGACAGGCACTTCACCACAGATATGCCTTTCCCAAAACACCTGCTTGAGTTTCCACATAAGTCTAGCATCAGCATTAACCCCCTTCATTATCATAGGATGATAATTTGTTCTTACGCCAAGACTGTGTGCCATCTCCTTCCCTGGGCATTCATGTAACATGTGCTTGATTGCTTCTGATACAAATACTAGTAACTGTTTTGGAAACCTGACAGTTGCTCATCAAATTCTTTTCTAATGGCCTAATGTTACAGCCTTAGAAAAACTTATTAAAGAATGATTACCTCATTTGAATCTTTAATAGTCTTCTACCTCTTTTTAGGGATATCGACATGCAACTCCCTCATAGAACTATTATCATATGATTGTGCTCATTAAGCCCAACAGCTGTCCTTCGCCATTGAGAAAACTGAGGCCCAGGACATTTAAGCACCAACTCTCAGAATATGTCAGTTAAACTACCTGGTTTAGTGTGTATTTCTCCAGAAGATTATGCTCCAAGTTGTGAACTTTTGTCCTATTGCTGTAAGACACTGCACAAATTTTCCTTTTTTTTTTTTTTTGATGCAACATATTGGATGAGTTAGATCTATTCACTTGTCTATGTTTTTTCATTAGTCTAAAATCAAAATGGGTATAGTATCTCAGATTTACACACAAGGAAACCAACAAATACAGAAGGATAAGTAAGGTACCATCCATGTTCTAGCTTGATAAACTTCCTGCTAAAAGTCTCAATTAAGAGCAAGTGGCTCTGGAATTTATTCTCAGGTAACAAGTTTACTTTCTAAATCAGATCTGAAATTACTCGGGTTCTTTGGTTTTTATCTTTTTCTTTCACTTATTTGAACTTCTACCTTTTCTATAGAGGTTACGAATTACTTGTGTAACTTAATAAAACTGTTGTAAAGAAGTTAGTAAATTGTGAACACTTCAAATTAGCATGAAGATGTTAACCTCATGGGAGGACTGTCTGAGTGGAATTGTGGCTCAGCACTGACTGAATATAGCCTGAGGACTGTTTTTAATGGCTCTCTAGTTCATTAAAGCTAAGTCTGCTAGGCGAATATAGCAGTGTGAATTCATTTTTGAAAACTCACTCTGTTCCATACACATAGCAATGACGGATACAGTACAGAAATACAGAAAGTACCAAGAAATTCAACTAACCTAAAAAGGAGAGATTAATATCTTACTTGGTCAGTCATGGAATAGAGATTTTTATTTTTTTACTCTCTGTATTTTTAAAATTTTAATTTTTTTAATTTTAAGATCATCGTAGATTCACCAGCAGTTGTAAGAAATAATATAGAGAGTTCCTATATACCTTTACGTAGTTCCCCCCAATAACACCTTTCATAACCATAGTGTAATATCACAGACAATTGACATTAGTATAATGTGCCAATCTTCTACATACTTCATGAATTTCACATGTACTTAATCATGTATTTAATTCTATGCAATTTTATATTGCATGTACAGATTCATGAAATCACCTCTACCATCTGGAGACAGAAGAGATCCATCACCATAAGGATCCCTTGTACTGCTCTTTTACGACCACAGCCCCCATCTTTATCCCCTAGCAACCACTAATCTGTTCTCCATCTCTAAGATTTTGTCATTTCAAGGCTGTCATATAAATGGAAGAGTCATATAGTATGTGACATTCTTAGATTAGCTTTTTAAACTCAGCATAACTCACTTGAGCTCCATCCAAGTTGTTACATATAGCAGTTCCTTTCTATTTGCTGAGTAGGAGTACACGGTGTGGATGTACCACAATCTGCTTATCCATCCACCCATTGAAGGATTTCTGGGGTGGTTTTAATGTTTGACTTTTCCAAATGAAGCTGCTATGAACATTTGTGCACATGTTTTTGTATGAATATCAAGTTTTCATTTCTCTGGTATAAATGCCCAGAATTTTTTTCTATCTCCAAAAATAAAAACATAATAGGGTGAAATCATATACTTCCCACAACTGGTCAGTGAGTCTGGCTTCAATGATTGCATTCATGTTAAAGATGAAGAAATTGGAACTGTCAAAATGCTTCAGTAGAGTTGGTCTGATTTTAAGTTTTGAAGTTGGAATTCTTTCTCATTTAAGGCCGTGTTCATTCTTTAAAGGCAGTTCTTTTAGAGAAGAAGTTTACTCCATAGCTTGAAATATAAACTGCTACCTCTGAGGTTTTTCATCTTAGTTTAGGTACTAATGTCTAAAATAGCCAAATTCTGCATACATTTAGATGTCTGTGATTTTGAAAATTGATCCTCATTTCTATTGTCAATGAAGAGAGCAGGCCAGTGACCGCAGACAATCAGGAATGCATTAGTGCCAACTGGGGAAGAGCAGGAAGTCTGCAAAGCCTGCAGCTGAATCTAGGTAACAGCTAGAAATTCTTCCTCCCCATAAGCTGGAAAACAGCTGTCCCTGGAAGCTGTTGCTCCAAAGGAGGAATTACTTACACTCTTTTCTTTAACTCAAGAGATCAAGGCCTGACCAAATGGAAGGCCAAGTCATTTGTATGTTTATTCACAAAGGGCAAATCTAGCATCCTCAACCTCCAGTTGGCTATAGCTTGAAAAAGTAAAACTGGAAACCAAGAACCACCAAATCCTAAGCTTCATTATATCTTCTTTGACTGTTCCATTTTATTCAAACCAACCACTCAGTGATTTTTGTCAATGTTTATCCATGTAAGAGGAGATAAAAAGACTTAATGACTCAGCAAAACATGCTTAGAAAAAAAAAAAAAGTATTCTAAATTCATCAATCCCAAAATGTGCATTTCAGAAGATAGGGAGCCAGCCTAATTTAACAATATGCTAAACAGGTAAAATATTTTATCTAAGAATTAAAGTCATCAGCAGTGAAACAGGCAGCTTCTATACTCTGCCTGGAAAAGAAAAGAAATGTTCTGGCTCTGTTGCGAGACCATGAATTCAACCGAGGGCAGGCAGGGATTCAAATGACCTGAATATGCCACTTTCCACAACTAATTCAGATTAAATGAATCCTCCACCTTTCCTGGTTACTGGGTTGTCCTTACATATAAATAGAATTGATCATTGCCAATGAGATGGCACTCTACATAAGTAATAAAAACAATAATGACAATAACTAACATTTATTGAGTGCCAGCATGAGGCTAAATGCTTCATAAAGATTATTTCCTTGAATCCTCATGATAATCCTCTGAGGTAAGTATAATTGTCCTTATTTTATAGATAATGAAACTGAGGCTTAGAGGAGAGAAGGGGAGAAGTAACTTGCCTAATATGGCTGCGAAGTAATGGGACCAGGATTCGAATATGGCCGGATCTAATTGCAGAGTCCAAGTTCTGAACCATATGCTAAGCTCTTTAGTCTTATTAAATTTTGCCATTAGAAAGCCACCTGTTTGGCATGACACAGTCCCTTATTAAATGGCAATCTCCTTTTTGAAGGGGATTACATGTTAAGGAGTTACAGTATTACTAATCACCAACTCCAGTGTCAAATCCTTTATAACTTGATAAAAAGCTGGGAGTAAGTGTTTCAAGGAAACAAAGGGAAATGATTGTGGGAAGTATAAGGAGGGCTATAGTTTGTGGAGGGGCTTTGGGACTCTGTAAGAAGGCTATAACCAGAGTCCCTATGACCGTTGACAAGTCTGCCTAAAAGAGATTTAGAGCAAGCCTACCTTTATTCTTCTATCTGTAAAAGGCATTCACATCCACATAGGACTGGCCCTACTCACTGATCATTCTTTTATGCTATAATTAACTTTATTGATACTTCTAAGTAACAGTAGTACACATCCTTCATACACACACACACCCCCATATACTTTTTTTCTACTTCTTTGGGTCTTACACTCCATATAGAGCTAGTCTTCTTGCCTCTGTTTATACTCAATAACCTTTGATGAGCAAGAAACCCATTTACAAATTAAAGGGATGAATAGGAGTGGAAAGTAACAAGAGCTGAGGATCTGTTATATACCAGGCACCGTGCCAGGGACTGACACGTATAACCTCATTAAATGTTAACAGCAACCCCCCATGAAGGTGTAATATCTCCATTTTACATTAGAGGAAACCCACATCCAGAGCCTACCACAATTTCACAACTTAGTAAGAGACCAAGCCAGGATTCAAGCACAATTTTACAGACTCCAATTTCCATCTTTGAGCCACTACAAGATCAAGTAAATGAACTATAAAGTAAATATCCTAGAAGCAAATCCCTGATTAAAATTAAAATAATATTCAGGATGACTGGGTGGCTCACTCAGTGGAGCATCCAACTCTTGATTTCAGCTCAGGTCATGATCTCACTGGTTTGTGAGATTGAGCCCCATGTTGGGCTCCATGCTGAGCCTGCTTGAGATTCTCTGTCTCCCTCTTCTTCTCTCTCTCTGTCAAAATAAATAAATAAATGTTTTTAAATTAAATTAAATTAAATTAAATTAAATTAAATTAAATTAATATTCAAAGGAATGGAAGGATGCTGATACCTCATATGCATCTTGGTAGTCAGGACATAAAAGAAGGGTAGATTGGCTTTGATGGGGGAAAGTAGCGAAAGTGATGGGAAAGAAAAACCAGTCAACCAAATGCCTTGACAGTCACTCATTTGGTGTGATTGTAAATGACACATGCCAGTCACGATCAACAGAAAGATGGCCTGGATTTTGAATCCTCCAATCCTTACCTGAGAGGAGGACATGCATAGGTAACATTCCAAATAAAGTTACATTCCTGATTACAGGGCTGGTTTTGGACTTCAAAGCCGAATGTAGATTCTTTGGAAGGTAGGATGGAGCCACTGTGAGATTTGGTTCCCACTTGGTCTTCTAAGAGCAGCCAGGCAGGCGATAGTCCTGGGCCTTCTCTTTGCCCTATTACAAATGAGGTTCTCTGTGAGGAGTGACAGCTTTTAGCTTTTACCTCTCCCATTGGAGTTTTGCTCTAATCCTTAGCATTATTTCCTAAATGAAGAAAAGGATGCACAGGGAGTACCCTTGGCCAAGTTGTTTCTTTGTCTCACACCCAAGTGCAATTCCCTTGGCTTGAGGGATAAAGCCCTGAGCTCTTCTAGAGTCAAATATTTTCATCATCTCTTATTCACCTCATTGGTGAAGAAGGGATCCCCACCCTAGGGTTATGTGAATGACCAAACACATGAAGCCAACTCTACACAGATGAGGTCAACAGCAATTTATGAGTCATGTACACTAGCAGCCCAGGAGAGGAGGATCACATCACACATGGCCACATGAGGGTTGCACTAGGGAACAGAATGAACATCAAGGGGGGCTGTGGGAGGTAGGTGCTGTAGTATGAAGAGGGTGAGATGCCCCTGATTTCCATGGGAGGATGTAATTGGCTTATTTGAATAATCCCACAAGCTGACAGGGAACTGAAGCCTGCTATTCAAAGATAACCAGGCACCGTGCCTGATCCCTGTAGTGAGAAGAATTGCTAGGCTGGAAGACTTTAGCCATAGGAGCAGAGACAGGAGGTGAATTTGTTATTAGGTCCTCTCAGTATTCCTCAGAAGTCAAGCAAGGAACACATAATATTGGGCCTTAGTTTTAGTCTTTGTACTCAGGTAGGACTTGTCATTAATGGAACAAACAAAAATAGAGAAGGCACAATACAAATTTTGATTTGTATACATCTTCCCTCTGTCAACCTACATGCTCTAGAAGCAAAGAAACATACCTGCCCCTCCCATTTTCTGTCATGAAGCCTTGAAAGCCCCTCCATTCTTTCTGATGGAATGCCACAATAACCAGAAACTTCCAGTCATTGATTGAGGAAGCCAATTTTTATTTGAGCAGAGTTGCCATCCAATTTTTTTTAATTTTTAAAAAATTTATTATTTTTGAGAGAGAGAGAGAGAAACCTTTTGAGCCAGGAAGGGGCAGAGAGAGAGAGAGAGAGAGAGAAGTTCTGAAGCGGGCTCTGTGCTGACAGCAGAGAGAGAGACAGGGGCTCAGACTTATGAACCTTGAGTTATGACCTGGGCTGAAGCTGGACGCTTAATTGACTAAGCCACCCAGGGGTCCCACCATCCAATGGTAAAAATCAACTTATCAAGTATTGATAGAAACTCTGAATACATACCATCAGTATAAGAGCTATGTCAGAGTTCCTGGTTGCAGGCAACAGAAACTGGCCCTGGTTGACTTTGGCAAAAAAGGAATTTTGGGGACTGGATTTGTTTAGAAAAACAAACAAACAAATAAACAGAAAGCTTAAAGAACTCAGACAGTTAAGCGTCTGACTTCCACTCAGGTTGTGATCTCGCGGTTTGTGGGTTTGAACCCCATGCCGGGTTCTGTGCTGACAGCCTGGAGCCTGGAGCCTGCTTCAGATTCTGTCTCCCTCTCTCTCTGCCCCTCCCCTAATTGCGCTGTCTCTCTTTCTCTCTCAAAAATAAATAAACATTAAAAAAAAGTTTTTTTAATTAAAAAAAAAAAGAACTCAGAAAAGACAAAAATCAAGACAGCTCAGGGGATGGTAGTAACAGAAATGAATGGATACTCTATTAAGGGCAGCATAGTAGGCATGAATCAGCTGTCACAATTCAGTCATTGGCTTAACATTCACATTCCGGGTAAAGTCTTAATGGCACTACTTAAATCTTGACCAAGGAAAGGGGGACACATTGATTAAAAGCCCCACCAAATCTGCAATAGATGAAGGGTGATTTCTTAAAGGAAAATAAAATGGTTGTTTACCCAAAGAAAGGGGAAGAGATTCTAAGCAGGCAAAAACAAAACAAAACACACAGGTATTCACTTCTACAGAGATTTCTTTATTTTATATGAATAAGAAAATCAGTGATTATTAGGCAAAACAGGTATGTCATATTTTAGCTCACTCATTGGGTATACTTTCTACTGCATGTTTTTCTATTTGTGTACCTGTTTTTTCATTTAATTAAAATGAAGCATTTTCAATCCCTCAATACCTGGTTGTATGGTATATTTGTTATGGATTTAACAATTTATTTTATTTTTTAATTTTTTTAATTTTTTTTAAGAGTGCTCCATGCCTAACATGGGGCCTGAACTCAAGAGTCCCATGATCTCCCAACCAAGCCAGCTAGGCGCTCCCTGTTACAGATTTAATTTTCTTTTAATGTTTATTTATTTTTGAGAGAGAGAGAGAGAGAGAGAGCACAGGGAGGGGCAGAGGCACCCAGATGCCCCTGGATTTAATTCTTAAACAAACCAGTTGCCTTTAAGCCTTACCTCTTACCCCAACCACAAGGATAGGTATTTTTATCTTTTTTTTTTTCATAAAAAAATAAATAAGAATGTGAATAGATTAGTGGAAACTCAATTTGTTCAGTGATTTAAATGCTATTTAATGAAAGCATGTTATGTGCACACTGCAGTGCTATCCTCATGGGCAGTAAAAAGACAGACCCAGCAAAAACTACAACTTCCTACACCTAAGGAGTTTGTAATGAATATATGCACATGCAATTAACTGAAACCTCAAATAACAAATATATAACCCAGATGTCAGTGGGAACTACACATTGCTTTCCCTCCCAAAGTTTCCTGAAGAATCCAGAGGCTTCCATATTCAAGGTCACTTTTGAATCTTAGTATCTTTTACCCTGGAATTTTTTTTCACTTTTATACTGCCCCACAATTGCTGCCTTTTCTCTGCTCTATACCAAACCAGCAATACTCCCATTAAAAAAAAGAAAAGAAAAAGAAAAAAGAAAAAAGGCATATCTGAGAATAGTAACCCTTACTTATCTCCAGGGATACATTCCAAGACCAACAGTGGATGCCTGAAACCATAGATAGTACTGAACCCTACAGATACTGTTTTTTCCTATACCTATATACCTATTATAGGTATATAAAGGTATATTATAAAGCTTAATTTATAAATTAGGCATAGTAAGAGATTAACAATAATAACTAAGAATAGAAAGATTACAACAATATACTGTAATAAAAATTTGTACGAATATGGTCTCTTTCTTTCACTCAAAATGCCTTACTGTACTCACTCTTGTGATGATGTAAGATGATGAAATGTCTACAGGATGAGATGAAGTGAGGAGAGTGACATAGGTATTATGATATAGTGTTGGGGTCCTATTGACCATCTGATGATATTTCAGAAGGAGGATCATCTGTTTGGACTACAGTTGACAGTGGATAACTGAAATCATGGAAAATGAAACCACAGATAAGGGGAGCATTACTGTATAGCAAAGTAGTCAAGTGTTGGAGAAATGAGGGGACTCACATCACAGAAGAGATAACAGGTTAAAAAAAAGTATTTGATTTCTTCCTTTCTTTCTTTCTTTCTTCCTTTCTTTCTTTCTTTCTTTCTTTCTTTCTTTCTTTCCTTCTTTCTTTCTTTCTAGTGTTTATTTATTTTTGAGAGAGAGACAGAGTGTGAGCAAGGGAGAGATAGAGAAAGGGAGACACAGAATCTGAAGCAAGGCTCCAGGCTCTGAGCTGTCAGCACAGAGCCCCCACACGGGCTCAAACCCATGAACCATGAGATCATGACCTGAGCCAAAGTTGGACATTTAACCGACTGAGCCACCGAGGCACCCCTGATTTCTACATTTTTATAAAGTCTTTCAGCTATTTCCAACACTTCAGGCCCCAGCATTTTACAGTGCATTTTAGCCTGCTCTTTCTCTAACTCCTTGCGAATAATTTGTTGCACATTTTTATGAAGTGCAATTCAGTTCTCCTTAACTCAGCCCCAGGCCTCTCTTGGCACATCCAGACTCTCTAGCTGTTGGACGATAGTTCATCTACTTCCTCACTGGTCTCTACAAGAGAACTAGGCCAGTATTAATATGTTTTCCTAGGGATATTAACCTTTACCACCTAACCTTGAGAGTTAGGAATGGGGCAGAAATGGTATGTTTAGCTTAGATTTTATATAATATTTTTACCTCTGTTACAACTACTCTGTGCAGGCCCATGAGGGAGGGAAGATTGTGGGCCCATGTGGTAAGGAATGGCTTTTTGGGAAGAGCTATGACTTGAATTCATGACTGTGACTCTTAAAACTGTGCAGAAGAAATGTAAACTGAAATCTTCAGATTAATTTTTCTATCTAAATACATGTATTTATCTCTCTTTCTTCTCCAAATCCAATCAAAATGTCATAAGTAATGTCAAAGGAATAACAAACCCATTGTACTACTGAAAAAACTGAGAGGGGTACCTCCAAGCAAGTAAAGAATTTCTGGAAGGTATAAAGCAAATGGAAAATTCCCCTAAAGCTGAAGAACCTGAAACTTCAAGTAGTTGAAAGAGAGGAGCACCGTCCCTTAGAAAAAAGAGAAAGAGAGGTGCCTGGGTGGCTCAGTCAGTTGAGTAACCGACTTCGGCTCCGGTCATGATCTCACAATTCATGGGTTTGAGCCCTGCATCATGCTCTGTGCTGACAACTCAGAGCCTGGAGCCTGCTTCAGATTCTGTGTATCCCTCTCTCTCTGCCCCTCCCCACACCCCTCAAATAAATAAATAAATAAATAAATAAATAAATAAAAGAAAAAAAGAGAAAAGAGAGAGAAAATAGGAAAAAAAATTGAAGGAAGGAAAGAAGTTTTCCCAAAAGAATCTTAGAATCTTAAGATCAAAGATAGTAGGAATTTAAAGAAGAACTGGCTATGGGGAGGTAGGTTGGGTAAATAATTAAAAGGGACAGAACAACTGCACCAGTCCCCTGCCCTCAGAGTTGCTTACTCTGTGGTTTGGCCGAGGATCTAGTCTTCCATTGCCCAAATAAATGAAAAATCTGATAACAGAGTATCCCCAGGGTGGTTGTTGGGACAAGAAAAACAGGGAGCTCCTTAGATAAAATGTAATCATTGTGATCCCTAGTGAAACAAGCACCTTGTACATCTTTCCCTCAACTTCTCTTATCAATTGCCAAAAGAAAGTTTGCTATATTCAGAAACTGCCAATACCAGAGAAGCAAGGATTTTCACTTGAGCTGAGGAATTGAACTTTGGCCACCAATCCAGTCAATATAGAATATTAACAAATATGAATACACAGCCAACAATCATCAATCATTTGAAGAAAATGAAGAGCATGAAAGAGAGGGAGCAAACTCAAATAGTGGAAGAACTACTTCCTGAAGAAACAAAGTTAATAGAAGAAACAAAAGAGAGTCAAGAGCATGTCACATCCATAGAAGAACACATAGTTGTAAAACAGAATTTATCAGAATCCTTGGAAATTAAAAATATAATCACCAAAATAAACACCAGATGGCCCAAATAACAGAATTTGTATACCAGAAGATAAAATTAGTAAATTAAAATATCTGGCCAAAGAAATCTCTCAGGATGCACTAAAAAATAATGAGATGAAAATAGGTGCAAAATTAAGACACAGGAAAAATAGTTACAGGAGATCCAACAATTATCTAATTAGAATTCTAGAAGGGGAGAAAACCAAGAGGAAGTAACCAAATAAATAATTATGTAAGCACATGAAAAAATTATCAATATCTTTAATCATTAGGAAAATGCAAAATCAAAACCACAATACAATATCACTTCACCCCACTAGGATAGATATTATCAAAGAAAAAAATCAGAAAATGACAAATGTTGACAAAGATATGGAGAAATTGGAAACTTCGTGCATGGCTAATGGGAAGGTAAATGGTGTAGCTGCTGTGGAAAACAGTATGATGTTTCCCTAAAAAAAATTAAACAGACTTATCATATGATCCAGGAATTCCATTTTTTGTATATATCCAAAAGAATTAAAAGGACTCCAACAGATATTTGCATATCAATATTCACAATAGCATTATTTACAATAGACAAAAAGTGGAAACAACCCAAATGTCCATCTATGGATAAATGGATAAACAAAGTGTGGTATATCCATGCAAATATCTTCCTCAACCTTAGAAAGGAATGAAATCCTGATACATACTTCAGCATTATGCTGAAACCTTGAAAACATTATGCTTAAATGAAATAAGCCAGGCACAAAGCTAAAATATTGTATAATTCCACTTACTTGAGATCCTTAGGGTAGTAAAATTTGTACAAACAGAAAGTAAAGTAGTGATTACCAGGGGCTGAAAGAAGGGGAGAATGAGGAGTTACTGATGAGTGATTACAGATTTTGGTTTAGATTGATGAAAAGTTCTGGAGATAGAAGGTGGTGATGATTACACCATAATTTGTATGTTTTTAATGCCACTGGATTGTACACTTAAAAATAGACTGGTAAATTTTATGTTATGTATATTTTTGACACAATGAAAAATCTTGAGACAAAACAAAGTGTATTACATATAGCTTTTTCATTTAAACAGACTTTTTTTTTCAACGTTTATTTATTTTTGGGACAGAGAGAGACAGAGCATGAACGGGCGAGGGGCAGAGAGAGAGGGAGACACAGAATCGGAAACAGGCTCCAGGCTCTGAGCCATCAGCCCAGAGCCTGACGCGGGGCTCGAACTCACGGACTGCAAGATCGTGACCTGGCTGAAGTCGGACGCTTAACCGACTGCGCCACCCAGGCGCCCCTAAACAGACATTTTTTAAGAAGAAAAAATTATGTAAAATTCCATTGAACTTATAAGTCTTCAGAAAGAATTCATTGAATGTTGAGCAGGAATAATTTTAAAGGAAACAAACCTAGACACCTCATACTGAATTTTCTGAAGTCTAAGATTAAAGAGAGAATCCTAAAACCACAACAGAGAAAAAGTAGATTACTTACCAAAGCATAGGAATCATACTGACATCTTACCTACTGCAAGATGCTAAAAAACAATGGGGTGATGCCTTCAAAATTCTGAAGGGAATTCTTTTTAGTCTAGAACTCTTTTTTTTTCAGCAAAACTGGCATTCACATGTGGAGGAACACAAGTTTGGACATGCAAGGTCTCTGTTCACCACTTTTGAACCCTCCTTAGAGCAATTATTGGAAGATGAAATAGGCAAACTGAAAAGTTGATTTTAAAGAAAGAAGTACAATTCAAGGAAACAATAGATACTAAAAGATATTTTAATTAAAGTGAAATAATTGTTGGGGTGCCTGGGTGGTGCAGTTGGTTGAACATCTGGCTCTTGATCTCAACTCAGGTCATGATCTCATGGTTCATGAGTTTGAGCCCCATATCGGGCTTTGTGCTGATGGTGTGGAGCTTGCCTGGGATTCTGTCTCTCCTTCTCTCTTCTCCCCCCCACTTGTGCTCTCTCTCTCACCTCTCCCTCTCTCAAAAATAAATCAGTAAACTTACAAAATAAAAAAATTAAAGTTAAATAATTGTTGATAATGTGCCTATAAACCACACTATAATTTTTAAGAAAAGATATAAAATAACTTATAATAATTAGAATTTATTTATGTGTTTGTTTTTTATTTTACACAGAGAGAGTGTGAGTGGGGGAGAGGGGCAAAGGAAGAAAGAGAGAATCTCAAGCAGGCTCTATGCTCAGCATGGAGCCCAATTGGGGCTTGATGCCACAACCCTGGGATCATGATCTGAGCCAAAATCAAGTTGGGAGCTCAACTGAGCCACCAGGTGCCCCCATAATAATTAGAATTTTAAATTCAGAGTAATTTCAACAAAACCTGGGGAAGGGAAAGGAGTAGAGAAATTAAACGAAAAGATTTGCCTTGTTTTGAGGGGAGTGAGATTTTAGATATAGATTAAATATAAATTTCAAGAAAAAGTGTAAATTTATATACAGTTATTGGACAATAAAATAATACTGGACAATATTTAGAACTTTCCAATACCATGGGAAGAAAAAGAAAACTTTATTAGCAAAAGGGAAAAACACAGGCAAAAAAAAAAAAAAGCAAGATCGAAGTCAAGAAAGCCTTGCAAATAGAAAACACAACACAAGAAGGTAGGAATAGAACTAATTAGTAGATTTAGCAAACACCCAGCACCTGTATTGTCCTAGGGACTGTCCTAAGTGCTTTGCAAGTATTGACTGATTTCACTAAGCATACAATTACCTCAATAAATATGAGTGGGTTAAATTCCTCAGTTAAAAGAGATTCTGATGTGGGGCGCCTGGGTGGCTCAGTCGGTTAAGCGTCTGACTTCGGCTCAGGTCACGCTCTCACAGTTCGTGAGTTCGAGCCCCGCGTCGGGCTCTGTGCTGACAGCTCAGAGCCTGGAGCCTGTTTCAGATTCTGTGTCTCCCTCTCTCTCTGCCCCTCCTCCGTTCATGCTCTGTCTCTCTCTGTCTCAAAAATAAATAAACGTTAAAAAAAAAAATTAATAAATAAATAAAAGAGATTCTGATGTCTTAAATTATGTTAATACAAGGGGAGAAAGGGAAGAACAGTGAAAATGAAAGCAGGAGAGGAAAGAACACCTTAAAACAAATTAGTTAAATTTCTTAAAACAAAGAGCTGGGAAAATTACACCAAACCAAACCAGACCAAACAAATAAGCGAAGCAGGGGTGGCAATATGATTACTGAACAATAAAATTCAAGTTGAAAAGCATTGAATGAAAGAAAAGGATTATTTAATACTGATGAGAGCCGTAGACTATGAAAAGCTTTAAGAGTACTGACTTATGAGCCTCAGAATAATATCAAAACATACGAATCCAAAACTGTTAGTAATACCAGGATTTGAATTAATTGAGGGGGTTGAAAAGAGAGGGAGTAATTTTTGGCAAAAAGATATTACCAATCAGTGCTCATACTGAAAAAGAGGAAGGCCATCTGGACTAAAACAGAGGGTCAGTGGAGAAGGGGACTGAGGAAGAAATAAGACTGAAAAGATGCAGCAGGTTGAATGCCAGGTGAAGGAGCCTAGATTTTACCTTCCAGGAAAGGTTATGAGGAGCAGAAGAGAGAAGTGATAAAAGATGTTCTTTAGGAAAGTTAATCAGGCAGCAGTTGCAAGACTGGCTGGAGAAGAAATGGACTATTGGCAAAACAGGCCAAAATACATGCTTACTATTGGTAAATCAGTGGTACATTTTCATATTACCCTTATGTTCTTGGACTATCATAAAGAAGGGTTTAGAAATTGAATTCAATAAGGTATATGAAAGCACTCTGAAAACTGAGGTGTTATAAATATGTAATATTAATATTAATTATTCTTATTCATTCTATAGTATTACATTTAAATACTTAGAGTCTCTAAATTATGATCAGTGTAAATTGGTATCTGTAATCCTTATCCTGTAGGTAATTGGGAGCTTTGAAGAACTTGATCAAAGTGAATTCTTTCACCAAGAAATCCAAGAAAAGCCACAGTACGAGCAATTATAGAGGCTATCCAAGCGTATCTTCTTTCCACTTCTTTTTTTTATTTGCATGGTTATCCCACTTTATATTATGCAGAAAGTTAAGATACAGGAACTTATAAAGGTCCTACTAACTAGAAGGGCATTTTCTCTTGTGGGAGCAGCTTTCTTTGTTAGGATATTAAGTCAGTTTTGTAAATTTAAGAAAATTTTGATATCTGCATTTTTTAGGAAATGTAATTTTTGACTCTATAAGTGCTTAGGACATGCACAGAAACAGGCCTGGTTTTAGGAACTGTTATCAGAGATGCACTCCCCCCAATTTCCTGCATTAGTGGAGAGTAGCAAGATGGAGATAATCCCAGGGCGCCTGGGTAGCTCAGTCAGTTAAGCGTCTGACTTCGGCTCAGATCATGATCTCACAGTTTGTGGGTTTGAGCCCCGTGTTGGTCTTTGTGCTGATAGCTCAGAGCCTGGAGCCTGCTTTGGATTCTGTGTCTCCCTCTCTCTCTGCCCCTCCCCTACTTACTCTGTCTCTGTCTGACTGTCTCTCTCTCTCAAAAATAAATAAACATTAAAAAAAAAAAAGAGATGGAGATAATCCCAACAGTAGATCATTCAAAAACACATTGCTCTTTAGTTTGGGAGCATAATCAATTACTTCCTTTTCTTGCAGCTAGGTCTTTCTAATTGCATATTCCCTAGGTTAATGCTCAAATTCATTTGCTATCCCTGACCACACACTAATTTATAATGGGATGAATGGCACAGGTATGCTCATTGGCAGTTGTCCATTAGCCCGGGACTAGCCATTTGCCACAAATAATTACCAAATGGGCAATTCACACCCAATAACTGAGAATCTTTAAATATATATAATTTTGTTAGGACCAATTATTAAGTGTCTATAATATCTGTAATTCTGAGAGAGAGGGAGAGAGAAAAAAGTTAAGAAGGATTTTATGGGGTACCTGGGTGGCTCAGTCATGTGAGCACCCAACTCTTGATTTCAGCTCAGGTCATGACCCCAGGGTTGTGAGATCCATTCCCACATTGGGCTGCACACTGAGGGTGGAGCCTGCTTAAGAGTCTCTCTCTCCCTCCCTCTCTCTCTCAATCTCTCTCCCTCTCCCCCCCTCTCTCTCTCTCTCTCCTTCTCCCTCTGCCCCTCTCCTCTGCTCCCACATACTCTCCCTCTCCCCTGCATCTCTCTCTAAAATAAAAAAAAGAAGGATTTTATGATAATTTTATGGTAATGTTTTAGCTCTTAAAGGTAATTACCAAAGTCTTGCTTTTAGGGATTGAAGTCATTCTCTTTAGCCTCTCTCTAATTTGAATATGTGAGGATTTTTATTTTTAAAGGAAAAAGTTCAATGATAATCTTTAAGTAAATGATTTTAATGTCACATACCAGAAAGAGAACATATATATTAAATATGAGGTATCATTTCTCAACTGGTTTCATTAAGAATGATCATTTTCAGAGGCACCTGGGTGGCTCAATCAATTAGACATTTGAGTTTGGCTCAGGTCATGATCTCACGGTCCATGGGTTCCAGCCCCACATCGGGCTCTGGGCTGACAGCGCAGGGTCTGGAGCCTGCTTCAAATTCTGTGTCTCCCTCTCTCTCTGCCCCTCTCCTACTGACTTTCTCTTTCTCTCTCAAAAATGAATAAACATTAAAAAAAAAGGGGGGGGAAATCATTTTCAGGATTTTTATCAAAGCTTCACACTGGCAACAAAAATAAACATAGTTAATTATCACTCACGCTTCACAAAGCACCATTGTGAGTCACTGAGAGTACATGTTAAGACAGATGTAAATGCTGGGGCACCTGGGTGGCTCAGTCAGTTAAGCCTCAGTCTTTGGCTCAGGTCATGATCTCGCAGTTTGTGGATTTAAGCCCCTGGTTGGGCTCTGTGCTGACAGCCTAGAGCCTGCTTGGAATTGTGTGTCTCCCTCTCTCTCTGCCACTCCCCCATTCACAATCTGTCTCTCTCTCAAAAATAAATAAATGTTCTAAAAAAATTTTTTAAGATAGATTTCATTATTATTGAAGGATATGAACCATTTATATACTTTTTCATAACATCTATAAAATATAATAATTTGAAAGGAATTATAATCAAAGTGTATATACAATAACATTTTCTTGACAGATGGGAATGGGTGAGTAGTCCATCATTTGGTGAATCTATCCCAAATTACAAGTCTAAAGATAAGATAGTTATTGATAATTGGTAATAGCAATTGAGAAATTAAATGAACACCAGCTTGCAAGACCTTATATTGGAGATGACTACCATTCTACCCACCAGTCATTTTCGTGCTGCCCACTTTCTCCTCTTAGAGAAGATGTCTGACTGTGACCAGAAGGGTTCCTAGAAAATGTGTCCTTGCCTAGCAGACAGCGTGAGCTGATTGGACCAAGGTTGAAATCTCCCCAAACCTGAGGCCATTACATTCTCTCTCTTGGTTTTGGATATGCAAACTAAAATGCCATTTGTAATTGGAGATGGAAGCTGCTATTTTTAGGGCCATATGTAATAGAATATTTTTCAACAGACAAAAGCATGAAGCAGGTGCAGCAGGATAGGACCTGGAGCCAAAGAAACAGGGAAAGAAAAAAAAGTGAGCAAAAGAGAGAATTTCACTGATAACTGTTTGGTTCTGTAAAATTTGGCTATACATCCTAAAGTTGGGCACCTTGAGGGGCGCCTGGGTGGCGCAGTCGGTTGGGCGTCCGACTTCAGCCAGGTCACGATCTCGCGGTCCGTGAGTTCGAGCCCCGCGTCAGGCTCTGGGCTGATGGCTCAGAGCCTGGAGCCCGTTTCAGATTCTGTGTCTCCCTCTCTCTCTGCCCCTCCCCCGTTCATGCTCTGTCTCTCTCTGTCTCAAAAATAAATAAACGTTAAAAAAAAAAAAGATTTTAAAGTTGGGCACCTTGAAATGCATCTATATCCTTAAAATAAACTTCTCCTTAATTAGCCCAACTTGAGTGAATTTGTTCTTGCAACCACGCATAAGAAACTTTTCAACCACTATAGTAATTTTCAAGACTTCTAAAGATGGTGATAACTTAACATTTTTCTGCCAGAATTTCAGAGAAAGGCAAGCAAAGCAGATATCAGAAATGCACTTGCCTCACTTTTGATTTGGATCTCAAATCAGGTTAGGGAAGCAGTGTGTGAACATCACATTTACATGACCCACAGTCAACTTACTCTACTCAAAAGTGGGACTGCAACTCTATGGAGATAGAAGTAGCCAAGAATTTTTAAATTATTTTATTTTAAGCGATGGTAATAACAAGTGTGGGGATTATGTGGAACAACTAGATCTTTCATAAATGACTTACAGAATTGTTAAATGTTACAATGACTTTGGAAAACAGTTTTCTATAAAGTTCACAATATATCTACCTTTTGATCCAGCAATTCCACTCCTAGATATTTACCCCAAAGGAATGAAAACATGTCCAGAAAAATACTGAAATAAGAATTTACTTATTGTAGCATAAAGTATCACATATAGCATATGGTATCACTTATTATAGCATAAAATTAAAAACAGTCAAACTGTCCATCAACAAAAAGATGAAGAAACCAGCTATGGCATAATCACACAAGGGAATGCTACTTAGTGATAAAAAGGAAGAAACTACTGATACATACAACAGCATAAATGAATTTCCAAAAGACTACTGAGTGAATGGAGCTAGACCCCTAACCTACATGCTGTGTATTCAATAACAGGCAAATTTAATACATGGAGATATATAGAGGAGAGAGGTTGTAGACTTCAAAGAGAATTTTCTAGGGTGATGGCAATGTTCTATAATTTGATTGGAATATTGGTTTATAAGTGCATACGTTCATCAAAATTCATCAAACTTTACACTTGCAATGTGTGCACTTTACTGTGAGAGGAAAGTAAAGATATTATTTGACCAAAAGATATATAAGAGGACAAAAACGGTTACTAAGACAGAGTTGGTAGGGGTGCCTGGGTGGCTCAGCTGGTTAAGCATCCAACTCTTGATTTCAGCTCAGGTCATGATCTTGCGGTTCATGGGCTCAAGCCCTACATTGGGCTTTGTGCTGGCAGCTCAGAGTCTGCTTGGCATTCTGTCTCCCTCTCTCCCTGCCCCTCCCGTGCTCACTTTCTATCTCTCTCTCTCTCCAAATAAACATTTAAAAAAAAGAGAGTCGGTAAAACAGGAGAACAGAGGTGAGACACATTCAGAGGAAACATGCTCCAGCTTGTTGTTCAACTCCAAGGTTTTTAGCATATCTGCTTCCTCTGGAGACCCAGTAATAGACACTGACCTTGAAATTCTAGCACACATGAGATGTATGAGACCCTAGACAAGTTAGTTAACCTCTCAGCTGTAATATGGTGATGGTGACAATGAGGGCACTCACTTAGTGGGACCACTATAAGGATTAAATGACTTAACACACATAAGGCTCTTAAAAAGTGCTTGGTATATAAGAAATACTTGATAAATGTTAGAATCTTGTTCTTTTTTAGAAAACCAAAAAAGAACTGTAAGGTGGATCCTCTTGCTTAGATACACTATTGTGCAAGTCTTAATACACCAAGTTAAAAAAAAAAAAAGATATATGGACTTTTGAAAATTTGAACCTGCCTATATATTTCTCTGAAAATAATGGTTTCTATTCAGGGAAGAGACAGTTATGAACTTGATAGGGCTTTTCGCAGGGAATCAAGAGGCTGTGAATTGTAGTAACGGTTTCACTATGTTGCGTACCACAGTTGGGCGGGAAAGGCACTACTGGGGTTAAAAGCATTCCTTCCCATCCAATGATTGTAAAGTGAACATCCCATTAACTGAGGCAGTTATTGTGTCTGCTTGTTTTCTCCAAATTACATAAACTATAACTAGTCAGACTACTAGTGGAATACAGAATGGTGCATTTGCTCTTATTGGTTCATCCTTCATTTGATCAAAGGCCATGAACATCTTCATTTCACTTCAGATTTTACCAACAGTATCCATGAATTAGACCTCAAAATTACTACATTACTGCAAACTAGATTAACTTAGCAGGCTTATGTTACTGGCAATAGTTTGTCTTTGTTCTGAGATAGATATACTGTCCTAAAAATCTGATATAGCCCTCTTTAAAAAAATTTTGATGAATTCCCCAGTAGTGTACAGGAATCCAGAGACATTACTTACTGAAATGGATGCAACTGTATAATGTATCTTATTGAATCAGGACTATTTCCCAGTTGATTATTGGATGCATAAATCCAATCAGAGTTATCACCTATCGAACTGAAAACATTAAACTTACAAAGAAAAATGGATCACCTGGCAAATCATAAATATTGCCATACCATTTGACATCATGGTACTCTGTTGTTTTGAGTCAGGACTAGGGAGAAACAGTAACTCTTTCAGGGGACCAGGAGTTAAAGTGTATTCTCCTAGAGATGACCCCCTGTAATCAGGTTTAGGAAGCCAAACTATCCTTCACATCTGAAAAGGTACCTTTCTAAGCAACACATGACAGCCTCCTTCCATCTCCCTGTCCTTTCTCCCCCTGGAAGCCAATGACCTCCAGAGCTGTAGACAAATCAGCTTTTCTGCTGCATTTGAAACAAACAAACAGCACAGGAAGGTGACCCCATGTGATCAAGAGAATATTAGGCTGTTCTCACTGATCATAAAAATGTAAAGTTGAACTCTCATTAATATGCTGTTCCTGCCTTCTTCCAGAGAGAACGTTGAATTTGGGGTTAGCAGGAGAAAGCAGGGCCATCCCAGGGTAAAGTAAAGTGGGCTTTTAATTTTAATTTAATTTAATTTTATTTTATTTTTTTTTTAATTTTTTTTCAACGTTTATTTATTTTTGGGACAGAGAGAGACAGAGCATGAACGGGCGAGGGGCAGAGAGAGAGGGAGACACAGAATCGGAAACAGGCTCCAGGCTCTGAGCCATCAGCCCAGAGCCTGACGCGGGGCTCGAACTCACGGACCGTGAGATCGTGACCTGGTTGAAGTCGGACGCTTAACCGACTGCACCACCCAGGCGCCCCTAATTTTAATTTTAGAATGACTTGTCAAATCCTCTATTATTCCCCTCCTCTGTATGCCCCATTATGTTTTTCTTTGTCTTGTGTGTACACTTACACATCATGTAACCATACATCTTACATATTTCTAGACACTTCTGCTTTCAAATATGTTATGCTATTTTAATTTGGAGACCAAGGTCACTAGTACACCCACGATGAAAAGACTGCCCTGTTTCCATACAGGCTGTCTGTCTTCATTCCTGTATCATTAAAGTGTGGCAGACATTTTGCTACATTGGTATTCTCTGCCATAGTCTGTATGTTAGTTAACATTCTTTTGGTTGCAAGTGAGAGAAACAGTCTCTGGCTAAGTTAAGTAAAACAGTAGTTTATTGAAAGGATGGTGAAGCAGTTCTCAAAATCTAATGATGAAGAAAACAGCCAAGCCTGCTGGCTGAAATCTTGGCAGCAGGAATCCCTGGACCTTCTCTCTGTAGCACTGCCCCTGACATGAATCAGCTCCAAGTGGTCCCATCTCTGTATGTCTCCATTCAAAATCCCAAATTGGAGAATCCTTCTGGAACCTGATTTTCTTAGCTTAGGTCAGATGTCCCTTGCTGTATCATTCAACTTTAGCCAGAAGGGAAAGCACCTTGACATAATATGGCTGCTGAGGACTGCCCCCTCTTCCCATAGGGCATTTCTCTGATAGGCACGGGAAAATAGCTGTGAACTGAGAGGTGACACCAAGAGGCATTTGAAGCTCAGCAACCCCTCTGTCTATTGCTTTGCCTGGCAAGCATTTCTCCAATACTTTGCCAGAGTACTTTCAACAATGGCTGGGAGTATTGCCTTTCCATCCAAAAAGAATGGCACATTCTTCAGCCCAAATGTTTTCATGGCTTTAAAAACATCGTTTGACTCACCTTGACATGGTATATCAAGAGTGCAAGTTAGCAATGGATTACAATATACCTACCAAGCGTGATAGACCAAGTTTTGAAATAGAAAACTTCTAAAGCCAAATAAGATACATCTACCTCCCAAAAGACATAATTTAGGATGGAAGAAAGAAGGGCTCTTTTAAAATGCCAGCTGGTTAGTTTATAGCCTCTATCAGAGCTGCAGAGATGGAAAAGGAAGGTGTCAAAAAAGTAAAATAGCTGATTTACTATCTACAAAAGATTAACAGCTTTGCTAGGCCAAGCAAGTCTGGAAGTAGAGCAGAGTGAAATGTTCCTGCTGGACCCACACTAATGAAAAGGGGTTGGGTGAGCAGATTGACCAACTTCTTTCTATTGTGGTGAAAAAAAATGCTATCCATCATGATGGAATCTAGTCAAGGATTTGGAAAACCAGATTGTTTAAGGTTCATTTTCACAAACAGAGACAAACAATGATTCTGGAACTAAATAACAAAATTTCCACTTCTTATCTAAATTAGTCTCCTGAGGATTTAGTCAAGTCCAGGTTTTTAAAGTAAGGGATACCAAAAGCCCCAGAAGAAAGTTGCAACGTGGTGAAGGTTAACATCGGTAGAGTTGATATGACCAAAATGCGGGTCAAACCTGGGAAACAAATGTCGGGCAGGATTGGAGGCAAGCCAGTTTCAGAGCCAGGATTGGCTTGTCCGGGCATCACATTGGCTCGTCTTCTCTCTGAACACTGTGAGAGGCAAGTGCCTTGCTGGGACCACAGCTCCTCCTGGCCTTGAAGCAAGAGCAGCACCAACCTCCCAACCAAGCCTGAGTCTGGAGGAAGGGGATGAGGAACTGAGCACAGGACAGTTGCTTCCACACAATGGCCTGGAACCCAAGACCACTGACTGAAATAATCTAAGGAGGTCATAAAGGCATGGCTAAATTCTGGAACATATTGAGATAAAAATTAATAAGAAAATACCTTTCTAAACCTATAAAAAAAACATGTTGTTTAGCAGTGTGCTAAGAAAACCCATCAGAACCTTATCTAATTTCTAAGTATTTCCAATGTTAAAGATAGTTTTCTATTTACACATGACCCGAGTATGACTCATGGAATGCACAGCCCCTCTCATATTTAAAGTGTGCTATTTAAGCCTCAGAGATATTCGGGTATTAGGGTAGTACTTTAAAACCCTGTCAGACCCAATATCTCCTTATAGAGCAAGTATTTTATAGACCCTTCTTTCCTATTTTGAAATGATAATCACAGATAATGTATCTTAACTTCACTCATAACTTGAAAAAATCAATATAATGCCATAGCTGAAATTTTAAGAAATAAAAGGAATGTAATGTATAATAAAGTATTGTATATTTCAATATGTAAAAGCTCAGACATGCCTGCATTACAAGAATGAAAATGTCAGATGTTGGTACCCATATGTACGATTACTATGACCACAACACCTAAAAACGCCAGTGTTACAGGCACTATGTTGGCAACTCCTGTGCCCCAAGCAGTATTGCTGTCAGTGATAACAATTTTCTGAAGTGGCTAACAAGTTTTGTTAAATTCACAACAAAGCAAAGTATAATCTTCCATCAATTTGCATGGTAGTTGCACTCATAGATAATTCAGTATATATTTAAACTATACCCGATATGGTCTGTGTTTATGTGAAAGGAGAGTTAGGCTTTAGGCTTACATAATTATAAACAGGTTATTCACCTACATTGATGTCTTTTGGGATGTTTAAAAGTTGTGTAGATCATGCATCAATTATTCACTATGCACAACCATCTTGTTTATTGCAGAATATATACAATCCCTGACACTTATCTCATGAATGGTCATTGTGCCCCCTAAACATTATGACAATCAAAAATTCTCCTCCGTGTTTCCAAATGGTCTTAGGGGAAGGTATCCCTGACTAAGGCATCTTAGTATGAGATACCATTTAAAAAATAAGGATCAATTAATTGGCCCTTAGGCAGTATCTTAAAGCATACAAGACTTGAATCTAGGGGCAGGTTGAGAGAGGGGACAACTTGAGGGTCCCTCAAATAATTGAAGCCAAGAACAAATAAGAATGTTATAAAAATTAGGCATTTGATCTAGAGAACTAGTAACTATATTGTTGAAAACTAAAATCGTGGACTAACTTACAAGGCTGAACCTGCCAGGTTTTAATCAATAGTCCAGAATGGAAAGTGTCCGTCCATTTTAGCTTGCCTCATCCAACCGAGAAATCACTAACATGGTGTTAGATTCTACTCTGTCCTGTGCTTCTGACCTTCTCGAACCCAGGACCACAAAAGCAGGTCCTGTGGCCTGCTTTTATGAATGGGACACTAGCAAACATACCAAAGGAAGCTTGAAATGTGCTTGCATGTTGGGGTTCAGAACTATTGCTTGGAAACCATGTAAGCAAGCTTGAACTTGCCTCCTAAAGAATAAGAGGGTATGGAAATAGGTTGCAGCCATCCAGTCCATCCACGGGCTGACCAAAGCCACATGAGTAAGCCTGGAAGGCAGCAGAACTGCCTATGTGAGTCCAGCCCAAATGGCCAACTCCTAGAATCATGATCTAATTGGTAATTGTTGTTTTAATCCGCTAAGTTTTGGGGATGGTTTGTTACATAACACAGTTGAACTGATGTAGTAACTCCACATCTCTCGGCTATAGAAACCTCATCACCACCAACAGCCGCTGTGAAGTTCTCCCGATGGCGCTGCAGAAGGCTTCATTATCTGGCTCACTGGAGACATCAAAGTTCCCAGCTTATCCAAAGGAACACTGGCCACTCTGATTACTGACTTGTTGTATATATCCAACTTTCACACATAAGGATTGCAATCTTGCGAGGTTATCAGATCCTGAAGCTGCCTGAGAAAAAGAAACTTCATGGTCCAGTACACCTACCTGACATTTTTAGGCAGTTTCTCTGACTTTAATTTTACCTTTGGCTTATGAAACCTTATATAATGCATCAGTTTTGCTCCCTAAAAGCTTCAGGGTTTTATCAAATTACATGTTGTTAGTTGACCTCTATGTATTTCTTCTCCGTTATGCTGGCTTACTACAAGGTACATGTGATTAAATATCATTAACCAAAGGGAACTAAAGAAGTCTCATATACAGATGGGCCAACTATTGAGCAAATACAGTTCGCAGGCTATCTCAGAAAAGAAATGCTGGAGTTTTCTTTTGGCACGTCTATTTCTGAGTTAAATTGGGGCCATATGAGGTGAAAGGAGTGCTAACGTAAGAGTAGAGAGGCCTGGTTTCCTACCTAGGCCATTCCCTCTATTTGCCATGAGATCTCAGAGTTATGTAACTTCACTAAGCCTCAGTTTTCCCATTCACTAATGGGGATGATGAAACCTGTTTTGCCACTCACAGGGTGCCACTCACCACGTTGGATCAATGGACACTTTCTGTGCCTGCAGGATTTCTACGCTCCTTTTATCCATACCCCCTGACTTTCGAGGGGCCTGGGGCAGGAGGAAGAATGGGAATCCACATTCTCTGTGTGTAAATATTTTTAAGGTATCAAGTAAACTGGGGCTCCTGGGTGGCTTCAGCTCAGGTCATGATCTCACTGTCCGTGAGTTCGAGCCCTGTGTAGGACTCTGTGCTGACAGCTCAGAGCCTGGAGCCTGCTTCGGATTCTGTGTCTCCCTCTCTGCTCCTTCCCTGCTTGCACGCTGTCTCTCTCTCAAAAATAAATAAACACTAAAAAAAAAATAATTTTTAAAGTACCAAGTGAAATAATATAGTGGTTAGGTAAATATATTCTCATATTTTGACAAACATTGACCTTGAAGGCCAGTTTCAAATTTAGAATTCCTCAGGCTTCTCAAACTTCCTTTCCAGGACACAGTGGCTCCTAGCTCACCCTTTATATTCCATCCTGCACGTGGAGGGGGTCTTAAGATCACACACATGTGGACATCTCTGTCCTCAAGCCCAAACTCCAACCATACTCTCCATAAATGTTAGTGTTTTTGGCCACTGGTCGGGCTGAAGAGTGTGCTGGGGGAGTACTGTCCACATTCAGCAAGGCAGGCCCAGGCAGTGGTTTGCACAGGAAGTGGTCCTGTTGGGCAGAGACTTCTAGGGCCCTAGATACCTGGAGTATGGTTCAGAAAGGGAGTCAGGGTCCCCTTAATGGCTGTGTTCCCTTTGTCCCATCGACTCCTGATACCTTCAGCTCTCAGTTTCACCACTTCCCTTTCTCCATCTTCAAAAGCAAGCCATGACTCAAGAAGAGGTTGGTGATGACATTAAAAGCTGTTGTAAAAAAATTTTTTTGATGTTCATTTATTTTTGAGACAGAGAGAGAGAGAGAGCGAGAGACAGAACACGAGTGGGAGAGGGGCAGAGAGAGAGGGAGACACAGAATCCGAAGCAGGCTCTAGGCTCTGAGCTGTCAGCACAGAGACTGACGTGGGGCTCAAACTCATGACCTGTGAGAACATGACCTGAGCCGAAGTTGGACGCTTAACCGACTGAGCCACCCAGGTGCCCCTAAAAGCTATTTTTAAAATGAACATAGCATGAGTACCATCCAATCATCCAACCATTCTACCGGTAAAAATAGACACAGATTATGAGCAGTTGCTATGGCCATACTTCTGCTTGGAGCTGGCATTGCTTTCTATCTGATATTTGTTCCTGGCTCATCCCACTCCCTGCTACACTGGCAAAGTCCATACAACTGAGGCTCTGTCCCAGTCCACTTGCTAGAGCTGGAATGCTTCCCTGACTCCTGTGTCCTTGACCGGAGCCCTGATACCCTTCCAGTTCTTCCCAGCTCCTCTTACAGGGACTGGATGCCCCAGTCAATAAAATGACCTAGATGCCTAATGCCATTACCTGTCTGGCTGTGGTGAAACCTGCTGCCTGTATCCCCACGGCCCCTCCCCACCCGCTGGCATGGGCCCCATTGAGCATGTCTGGAGCTATTCTTCCCTTTCACGTCCTGGGCAGTGGGGAGCCATCAAACTAGTTATATGGATAGACGAGATGTGAAAACAGAGAACCAGAGGCAAGTCTTTGATTCAAGCAGAGTCCCATACATCTGGCCTCTGCTGTCCCTGTTTCCAGCCTTGATGGTCCCCGGTTTCTACCTTTGTGGCTAGGAGCTCCTTTTCATCCCATCCCTCCAGCCCAGAATTTCTCAATTCAGCATCTCCCTGCTCCACTTTCTTTCCACCCCTGGTTGGCTTCCCTCATTGGCTCTTTCTGCTCCCTGCTCCTAGCAGAAGCTGTGTCCTGTGCTCCAACATACCTTCTTGCTCACCCGGGTAGAGCATCTGACTTGTCACCTCCTGCCTGGGAGAGGTGGGATTCCTGGTGCCCTCCCTGGGGCAACAGGCCCTGTGTCCCGGGCAGGGTCGTGTGGAGGACCTGGGCCCCAAGTAGAAGTACAAATAGAGGTCTATATATAGCATGTCTAAATATGTTGAAGTTCTACATACATCAGGCCAACCAACCGCTAAATAAAACATGTTCTATTATGTTATCTGGACAAATATACCTTCACGCTGTCCTTGAAGTCTAGATTGAAAATTCGTTTATTGAACTCCTCAGAGTTTTATGCCAGAGTGTGGAGGTGCATGAGAACTAGGCCCCAACCTGCCTGACAACCCCCTTTTCTTTCTGACCTGGCTTTGCTCCACATGGGGAGCAATCGTGCAAGGACATGTGTGGACGGACATCCCAGTCCTCATGCCCACATTCCATCCACTTTCCTTGAAAACATGTTTCCTTTTCCCACCCCATCCCTGGGGTGACTAACCCAGGGAAGAGGCCAGCACAGGCCCTGGAAGCAGGCCTGAGGCTATCTGGACAGGTAATTCTGGGGTACTGGATACCCACGCAGGTGTGGCCTAAAGAAGGGGATGTGGCTTTAAATGGAGAGTTCCTGTGACCCATGGACTTCTTGCCTTGTGGGGACTGGTGGGGAAGGGAGGGAATGAGGCCCTGTAATGCCTGAGGTCCAGTGCAGGGCTCCTCTTCCTGGCCTGGAGGCTGTTAGGAGAGAATGAAGAAGTTTGGCTTTAGATATGTCCAATTTCAGGGGCGCCTGGGTGGCGCAGTCGGTTAAGCGTCCGACTTCAGCCAGGTCACGATCTCGCGGTCCGCGAGTTCGAGCCCCGCGTCGGGCTCTGGGCTGATGGCTCAGAGCCTGGAGCCTGTTTCCGATTATGTGTCTCCCTCTCTCTCTCTGCCCCTCCCCTGTTCATGCTCTGTCTCTCTCTGTCCCAAAAATAAATAAACGTTGAAAAAAAAAATAAAAAAAATAAAAATAAAAAAGATGTGTCCAATTTGAGGATGTGGCGAGGATGTGGCCAGAAACCCACGTGGAGATGTCCTGAAAGCCTTTAGAAACATGGATGTAGGGGCCCCTGGGTGGCTCAGTCGGTTAAGACTCTTGATTTCAGTTCAGGTCATGATCTCACAGTTGTGAGATGGAGCCCAAAGTTGGGCTCCTCGCTGGGCATGGAGGATGCTTAAGATTCTGCATCTGCCTCTTTCTCTGCCCCTCCCCCACTCCTGCGTGCCCTCTCACTCTCTCTCTCTCAAAAAGAAAAGGAAAAGGAAAAGGAAATAAAAGAAGAGAAATATGGATGTAAAGTTTGATCAAAGAACCACAAACAGCAGGGGCACCCTGGTGGCTCAGTTGGTTAAGCGTCTGACTTGGGCTTAGGTCATATCTCATAGTTCTTGAGTTCAAGCCCCAGGTCGGGCTGAGCCTGGAGCCTGCTTTGGCTTCTGTGTCTCCCTCTCTCTCAGCCCCAACCCCTGCTTGCGCTTTCTCTCTCTCTCTCTCTCTCTCTCTCTCTCTCTCTCTCCAAAATAAACATTAAAAAGAAAAAAAAAAAAAAGAAACACAAGTAACACAAACTTGAACATCACTGAGCTAAAGAAAAAAATTAAGTGGGATTTCCCATACTAACTGACAGATGGTAGAAAGTTGTTAGACAGTGGAGCTTTGCCCCTAAAATCACTGCTCCTAACAGTGCAAATGTTGTTGCCTCTGTTTGCTTGGTAAGGCTGTTTTAGTAGGATATATGGCTTACCAGGGGCCATCAGGGGCATTTGAAGGTATACTAAGACTAGGTGTGACTACAAATGCCAAAAAATATTAATGGCTTATATAGTAGCAGTCCAAGCTGCAGTGTTGGTGCTGCAATCACTAGGAGCCCAGACTCCTTCTATCTATCATTCTGAATAATAGTTTCTACCTCATGGCTCAAGGTAGTTGCTCAGGCTCCAGTCATCACATCCACATCCTAGCAAGTTGGAAAGAAGAAGAAGAAAGTATATACCTATCCTTTTAAGGACATTTCTCAGAAGTCCCGCAAGGCATTTCTGCTTTCATTTCATTGTCCAGAACTTAGATACATGGCCAAATCCAACTGCAAGAGGCTTGGAAATATGGCATTTATTCCAGTCAACTTGGATTATCTTCTCACTTCCCTAAAATGAGGGATTCTATTACTAAAGAATGGAATGGAGACTTAGGGACAATCAGACAATTAGGGACTCTGCCACAGGTTGGAAGAGAAGAGGTAACAAAGTTGCCTTAGCAACAGCCTCCCTTTGTCTGATACACTGAAAGGTCCTCGAGGGTATGCTCATGTTTACACCCTGGTCCTTCTGCTGCTGTTTAGGAGGGGGTGACAGAAACCTCCCCTACTCCCCAGCCCCATTCCTTTTCAAGAAAAGCCTGCAGCAGTAGGTATCTAGATACTGGGTGAGAGTCACGTCTTAATTTGTCCTTGCTCTGCTCATCAAAGGCTATTTCTCTCTTTGAATGAGCTGTAGCTGTAGCCGTTATTATGCCCGGAAAGGCTGTGAAGTTTCCACGGATCAGCAGTTTTGGTAGTTGACTCTGCCTGATCAGATGTAGAGCAAATCATAAACTATTCAACATGTAAACACTGAGGATGTGCTCTGCATGGGTAAATCATAGGAGGTTTGGTTTGGCTCAATGGGTCCTGGGAGGGCTTTAATCCAGTCCTTGTGGGGAGGGGCGATTCTAAATCCTATCAGTCCAGTGTGGCAAAGTTAGGGAAGGAGAGGCAGTTGAAATGAAGGAAAGGGAAAAAAATAAGGAGTGGAGTCTTCCCTATAAGAGTCTGTCCTTTTCCTTCCCGATTAGCCCCTCGAAACCAAAGACTTCCTGGGAGCTTATTGATGGAAGTCTTCCACACACCATCACACAGCAGCTTAGGGAAGAAAAGATGGCAGTACAAGTCCCTTGGGGCACCAGCAAAGTGTCCACTCAGGCTCACTCCCAGCACCAACTTGCTTCACCTGCTAAATCCTTCACCAGAACAACGATCTCATTGATCTGATCTTTCCACCTCTTATCACTGCAGGTGCAGGATGGCAGAGCACCATTATGGCAGATGCTTTGGGTTTGGAGCCAAGTAGACCAGGTTAAAATTCCAGATCTGCTATCTACTAGTTACATAGTCTGGTTTTTTTAAAAAAAAAAATTATTTATTTATTTTGAGAGAAAGAGAGCGCATGCGAGTGGGGGAGGGGCAGACACAGAGGGAGAGAGGGAATCGCCAGCAGGCTCCGCGCTGTCAGTGCAGAGCCCCAAGCGGTGCTTAAACTCACGACCTGTGAGATCACGACCTGAGCCAAAATCAAGAATCAGATGTTTAACCGACTGAGCCACCCAGGCAGGCTCCCCATGTAGTCTTAAACATAGTAGCTTTCTGAGCCTTAATTTTCCTACCTGTAAAAGGAACGGGAGGGGGAAATACCTCACAGGATTGCTATGAGGCTTGAGTCAAGATAGTACAAATAAAACCCCAAATCCATTCTGGCCCATTCAGGTGTATGAGCTGCACTCTCCTTTCATCTTCCCTTCTTCCCCATTGGAAACACCGAAGCGTATGTAGAACCTGGCCAGGAAGACCTGCTGTATCTAACAATTCTTGCCCACCCCCACTGCTCCCAGCAACAAACTCCCTCTCGGCTGCTGTTCCTGACTCTCTGATGGAGCCCCACCCTTATCCAATTCTGTTCTCAGCAGTCACAGCATGTCCTTCCTCAACAGCTGCCTGGCCTGCATCAAGTTCTCCCTGCCCCAGAGACTCATGGAGGAAGTCTTTAATTTCTCCTGCTACAGAAAACTGCTTGTTGGCTAAGCGATACCTCAGCCCAGATGACCTGCCTCTGGCCAGTCCAGGGTGACGGTAAATCCACAGCTGTCAAAACATGCAGTCCTCATAACTGAACGTCCCCTGATTCTGAAGGCCCTCTACAACACCCTCACAGGGACTAAAATCTTCTCTTGGATCAGAGCAGGATACAGGACTAACTGGAGAAACTGGAACCCTGGAAACTTCCTTCTGGGCTGTTGCACGTATTTGCAGTTCAAATCCCGTCATTCCTTCCTCAACTGCCTCTGACCTGTGACATCAGCTGCGGCCAAAGGAGCCTGGCCACAGGGAATCCAGTTAACCCTAGAGGCTTAGAGTGGCAGACACAGAACTTGCTCCTGATCCTGACTTGCTTTCTCAATAAGACACACTGGGGAGAACTGCATCTGCCTTATTGTCTTCTTCCTGCAGCCACAGGGCCAGGACCCCGGTGGCCAGCCCTCTGCTTGGGCTCCCACCCCAGTCCTTGAAATGGTGTCTGCCATTATCTCCTTTCTCCTCTTCATTATGAATGCTTCCTTCTGGACTGGATCATTCCAAACACCATTACAAACACACTTTATCATCTCCCATGTAATAAACAAAATAAAAGAGACTTTCTCCTCACCCTGCATCACTCTCCGACCATTATTCTATTTCTCAGAACCTCTTAGAAGAATTGTCAGTACTATCTGCCTCCTCTTTCTCATCCCCATTCCCTCCACGACACAGTCATAGTTGTGGCTTCCCTTCCTTTCTCTCTGCTGCCACTGTTGTTATCAAGACGCCAATGATCTCTATGTTGGAAAACCTAGGAGAATATTTTCTATCTTCATCTCGCTTGGCTTCACATCAGCTTTCAGTGAAGTTGACCACTGTCCTTTCATCCTTTCCTCCTTGGCATTCATAATGCCAACTGTCTCCTGATTTCCATCCTTATTCGCTAATCTCCCTCTCTCTCCAGCTCCTTTGCTAGTCTACCCTCTTCTGTCCAACCCCTAAATACTGGGATTTCTCACTGCTCAGTCCGAACCTCATTTCCCTCTTTACACCCTATCAAGGGCCAGATATGTCTCCTCAATTCTCTTGGGTTTAGATCTCTTTAAATACCATTTATATGCTGATTACTCCTCAATTCACAAATATTCCTCAAACTTCACCGCTGAAATTCAGACTCAGCTCACTAGTAGAATTCTCCATTGGGGATCTCATAAGTATTTATTTGCAAATGGCCAAAATGAACCTTTTGATTCCCTTAAACCTCTCTTTATTCCTCAGCATTCCTCAACCAAGAAAAAAGGCATAGCAATTCTACCAAGTTAGTTGCTCTCGCTAGTGATCCTTGTTGAGTGTAAGATCCACAAGGGAAGGGATTTTTGTCTGTTTTCCTCGCTGGCATATCCCAGACAACTACAACAGTGACTGGCACATAGTAAGCACTCAATATGTATTTGTTGAATAAATGATTCCCTTAATTTTTCTCATGCTCCACACCTAATCCACCAGCAAATTTGATTAATTATACTTCTATTTCTAACCATACTCCCACCTGCCCATGCCTCTTTATCTCATGGCTACCATTCTGATGATCTCTTACCCGGATGTCTGAAATAGCCTTTCTTTTTGTCTTGCTGCTTCCACTTTCGCTCCTTGCCAATCTGTTTTCTCTGTAACATCAGATGATATCACTCCTTTGCTTAAAATCCTTCAGAGGCTTCCCACTGGGCTGCAAGAAAATATGAACTCCATTCTTTGGTTTACAAAGACTTGAATGGCTCTAACTTTTTGACCTCATTTCGTAACCTTTCAAACTTTCTCATTAACTTTTAGTCATTGGTCTTCCATGAATTCCTGGAAATCTCCAATTTCCTTCTGCCTCAGGGTCTTTTCCCTCACTTCTCCTTTTGCCTAGGAGTGTTCTTTCTCTTTGCTCTTTGTATGGAGAATTAAGGTCTCAGCTTAAATATTCCTTTCCTAAGAGACCTCATTGACTATCCTACATAAATAGCCTGCCTTGGTATTTTTTTATTACAGTCCTCCCATTATTAACATTGGATAGAATCTATCTTTTTTTTTTAATTTTTTTTTAACGTTTACTCATTTTTTTTTATTTAAAAAAAATTTTTTTTCAACGTTTATTTATTTTTGGGACAGAGAGAGACAGAGCATGAACAGGGGAGGGGCAGAGAGAGGGGGAGACACAGAATCGGAAACAGGCTCCAGGCTCTGAGCCATCAGCCCAGAGCCCGACGCGGGGCTCGAACTCACGGACCGCGAGATCGTGACCTGGCTGAAGTCGGACGCTTAACCGACTGCGCCACCCAGGCGCCCCATAACGTTTACTCATTTTTGAGAGACAGAGTGTGAGCGGGGGAAGGGCAGAGAGAGAGGGAGACACAGAATCCGAAGCAGGCTCCAGGCTCCGAGCTGTCACCACAGAGCCTGACACAGGGCTCAAACCCACTGACCTGAGCTGAAAAGTCGGGTGCTTAACCAACTGAGTCACCCAAGCACCCCAGAATCTATCATTATTTTGACCATTTGTGTAAATGTTTATTGTCTCTCCCCCTGAGTCTTCCCCTACTCCTCCCACACAAATGTTAACTTCATAAAAGCAGAGGCTGTGTCTGTCCTGTCCATCATCATATGCTACTGGGTCTGGTATATGTACCAGCATTTGCTCTATACTGTATTTATTGAATAATGAGTGAATGACTCAGATGTGCCTCATCTGTCAATTTACATGTGCATTCTTGAGATATCTGGTCCTCCTTCACAGGTATTTGAATGTTAAGTAACTCAGACATCAGCCTGAGGTACCCATTCTTTCAGATTTACATATAGTTGAGAGGAACTCTCTTTCCTGCAAAAGTTCAATGTCCTCTTCAGGATGTTTATGAATTCCTGGTGTCTTGTGTTCTCAAGAGCACTTCTGGTTTTAATTTGCTGCTCCTATAAATTCTCCGTCTCATTCACATCTTTCCTCACGAAGCTGTTCTTAGATTTCTGCTCCAACATGACCCAGATGAGAAATGGCTTTCTCATTGGTTCCAAACACCACCTGACCAGGCATTTGAGGATGAAGCAGACTTTCTTGAAGTCTTGGAGCATTAGTCAGGATGGAGAAGAAGCCAGGGAAGCAACAGTGTTTACACTTCAGCACTAAGCAACAAATAGCTTTAAATTTCAATGTTGAGCAACAAATAGCTTTAAATTTCAATGTTAAGCATTCTTGTTCTTAAAAGTCCTAGGGCCACCACCATCACCACCACCACCTGCCATTGGTGACTTCCACGGATGACATTTCATGGCTCCTCTTCTCCTTTCCTATTGTTCTTCCCCTAATTTCTTTTCAAAAGTAGCTTAATGCTCTTTTCCTGTTCTTTTACACCAGAAGGTGGTGGGAGAAAGCAAAATGGGAGGGGAAAAACAACATTTGCCTTTCAAATAAATACAGACATAGTCCGGTGCCTTAGAAACAGAGTGACTTCAGGTTGTGGTTCAAAAAAGCACTTCTTTTTTACTCTATTTTACCTACTTATTCTGTGTACCAATTAAGAGAAGTATATTTATTGCTATAAGTGCCTACCTTAATAGTGATATAGAGGGATGATAGAGGGATAGTGAGATAGAGATAAAGATAGAAACAGATAGAGACAGAGATAGAGACAGAGATAAAGATAGAGACAGAGATAGAAATGATTGGGCCACTGTTTTGTTTTTTTCCAGAGAACACCTGTGGAAATGCCAGAGTCCCGTGGGCTCGACTCTCGATGAGTCATGACTTTGGAGTCTGAGCAAAGATTCCTTTTGACTGGGTCTGCAGCCCCCCAACCTCCACTCCTTCACAGTGTACCTGTTGTATACCTTGGCTCAGGTAGACCAAGTAAACAAGTCTGGTAGAGTGAGCTGTGAAAAGGATTTAAGACATTCACAAAAATCCCAGTTAATATTGGAGCCAGAGAAAAAATAGGAATCCTTATTTGGATATAAAAGTATGGAACACCAGTGCAATGGTTTGACTTGATTTCCAAAGAACAACTCTGAGCACATAAGAAACCCCACACATCTCAGAAACAATAAGGAAAATAATAAAAGGACAATGTTCCTCTGGTGAAAGAGAGTGAAATCATTTGCTTTAGATGAAAACATTTGGAAAGGTCATGTTTAGATTACCCAAGGAACATAAGAGGTGACTCCCCAGAGCTCAGAGCAAACTGCACTCTCAGACTTTACTCTGCAATTGAAGTAGATTCTCTTTTGCTCTGAGTACAAGTCGATATATTCTAGACCATTCAGGTCAAGAAAACCTGGTCTCTAAATACAGAAGAATTTCTACTTTAGAGAGAGGTCTGAGCCATTGCTGGCTTGCTTAAATTAATGGGGAATGGGATTATACATGGAATGGTAAACATCAATATTTCTGTGGGTTACTGAGAGAGATACATGCTCTAGAAAGAACAGAGAGAGGACCGTCCCACCATCTATGGATCCATGGTGAGGTGGAGAAGCGAGTGGCTGTCGTCGTTCTGAAAGGGCGGGCCTACGCCAGCCGACTCCATCTTGTTCTGTGTCCTTCACCTTGACCACACCTCCTCCGCTTGAGTAACCCCCCCTCACCTGCCTAACAGGACTCGGACCCTTCCCCAGGACCCTTCCCCAGCCAATCGGCTGAGGCCATAGCCATTACCTCACCAACTGCCCCCAGGCCCCAATAAAACCTTTGTCCTTTTGAAACTCGCTCCTTTTCCCTGGTATCTCACCGCTGCGTCGGTGCAGGTAGGGGATTGAGCTCGAGCTAGCTCGAATAAAGGCTCTTTGCTTTTGCATCGGACTCGGCTCCCTAGTGGTCTTTGGGGATCACGAATTCTGGGCATAACAGTTCCTGTGGCTGTCCTCTTCCCCACAGATGGTAAACAGGGCCAATTCTTGTTCCCAGCTCACTGCCTCTCCCAACATGCTTCCTCTGTAAGCCAAGCCTTTGAAGGAAGCTGGGGCCTGTTCACTGGGCCAGGCGCAGTCCCCCTGATGACCAGAGCTGTACTCTTGTTCTCCACATGGCTTCTACTACCAATGCTTCCATTACACCCTCCTTTGCCTCTTGCCTTCTTGACTGCTACCTCACTAGATTAGGTTCAGTGGAGGTCACTTGGTCAGAATTAATGACTAAATGAATTCCTACTCAGTCTCTTCTCCTCTGCCTTCAGTCATAACTCACTTGGGATACTTACAAGTGAGGATTTAGGGGGCTTCTGGATTGATGTTTGTGGTCAGTAGGAACCCAAAGTCCTTTTACTTCCTTCACTGAGTAGTTCTGTAGCGCTACAGGCACTGACATGACTCCTCCCCTTCCTCCACTCCCTCCAAATTCAGTATATAGGCCAGACATTCAGATAGATCTCTCAAAGCCACCTCCTTCTCTCCATCCCCACTGCCACCAGCCCAGCCCAAATCGAGACTGGTGTGATTACAATTCCAGACACTTCCTTTTCTTCTCTCTGTTCCCCATTTTCCACACAGTGCAGCCAGAATGATCTTTTAAAATGCAAATCAGATGATATCTCTGTCCTGCTAAAGCCTCCACTGCACTTGCAGCTTCAGAATTTCTATACAGGTTGGAAGAAGGACTGTTGAGTGTCATTTACCTAACATTGTGGAAGCAGCAAGTAAAGAATGAGGGGAGGAAGGACTGATGGGGTTATTGGAGTGGGGGAAACCTCAAAACAGTTTGAATAAAGTCTACTGTATCCTATGGCTTGAAAAGCCCTGCGAGGGGCAGCCCTCCTCTTTCTCTCTGACCTGGGATAGGCCTGCTGTCCCTTTGCTCACTGTGGGATGGCCACACTGGTGCCTCCCACAAGCCGAGCTGCTCTGGCCTAAGGTCCTTAGCACATGCTCTTCCCTCCATCTCTGCTTCTGCATGACTGGATCCTCCTTAGCCACAACGTCACCCCCCCCCCCCCCCGAGAGGTCTTCCCTGTCCTCTGTCTCTGTGAACCCCTTTCCCTCCGCCCTTCTCCCTCCCTCCCATTATTCTCTATCACCAGTCTGGGTTTTTTTCATAATACTTTTCTCCATTTTGTCAGTCTTCCTGACTAGACTGTAAATTCCAAAAATACAAAAAAGCATTTTGATTTTGCTTCCCAGCACCTAGTACAGTGTTCATCCTAGCACAGTGCTCAGCACTCAAAATATATTTGTGAAATATTCATGAATGAACAATGTACACCGGCTGGCTATTATTTCTTTTCTGGTTAAAAGAAAGAATCATGTGTTACTAAATTAAGAAAGTAGCAAGGATTAACAGTGAACTTGGGCTCTGCACACAGTTTCAACCACTCACATGCATAATCCTAAAACCGGAGTTGGAAGTATAGATACATTATTAAAGGAGAGTCTGATGGCGTCTGTATCCAGAGACCAGGTATCCGGGATCTGGGAAGGCACATGCAGAAATATATCATTACCATGTTCAAGTACATCTAGAACCATATGGTCTAGTGCCGGGTTTCTCAGCCTCTATAATTCTTTATTGAGGGACTGAATAATTCTTTATTGTGAGGAGCTTCCATGTGTGTTGCAGGATGTGCAGCAGCATCTCTGGCCTCTGTGCACTAGATGCCAGTATCATCAATTGTAAACAACCAAGAATGTCTCCAGAAATTGCCAAACATCCCTAGGGAGCAAAATCATCCCAGTGGAGAACCACCGGTCTAGGGAAACACTTACCATCTTCAGGTGGATTACAGTGATCTGAAAAGCCTTGAATACCACAAAAGAAACCAAGGAGAAAATGAAATTGGTGATAGGTTGCTTTTTATTCCTGGCATGAGGACGAGCACGAAGTATTCAAAGGCCAGAATGTGTAATCAATCTAGCTTTAGCTTCAGAAATAGACAAAAGATCTACAGGATGAAGCCTGAAGCTCACTAGAGATTTCCAAAAGAAGAGAGAGGTGAATTAAATATGACGAGATAAAATAATTCATGCAACAGCAACAGGACTTAATTATGGGTGACTGCAGACTATGAATGTGAATCAAAAAAGTGCCAAAGGCACATCGAGCAATGATGACTGAAATGATGCTCATCATAAATGACTGGCTTATAAACCAGGGCTTGCTGGATGGAACGCATGGAATAGCTGCATCTAGTAGTGGCCTTAATCAATAGGCGAGTCCAGGTAAGCAGTTCAGAAGCGGCGAAACTGATGGTATCATTGGCCCATGGCACTGGGATGAGAGTGCTTTATAAATCATCTTGACATCAATCCAAGCAGTAGGAAAGCAAAACTGAGGTTTCAGGTCTCAGGTCTGGAAGGATGCGGCATGTGCAGAGATAAACTGAGCCGAGAGAAATGATAGGGAGGAGACAGAAGTGAAATGTGCTCTGCCCATAGGAAATAAATGCCAAAACTGTTATTGCGGAAATGCAAATTTAGACACAGAGAAGGCGTCAAAACAGTTAAGTAAATCAGCCCAGAAGGCACTTGGAATGGAGAAACGATTACAGCACAGAGCCCTCCCAAAGAAAACAGGAAACACGCTGCACAGGGAAGGGGGGGGGGGTGGGGCGGGGCACAAAACCTTCCTCAAACAGACGATCTTCCATGCAAGTAGAAACTTGAAATGAGACATGGAGCCACAAACTCTCACACAAACACTCAGTAACCACATAACAGCTGCCTGATGCAGAGCAGAGTCTGTGAATATGTCTTTGAAATTATCAGTGGCAACAGCTGAATAAGACAGAAGCTGTGAAGGCTTCTTCTCTGTTAAGCGAGGCTTTTAGAAAATATCTAGGAGACCACGGGCTTCATGATTTCAGCAGCAGGGAAAGCGTTTTGAAGCTCCAAGGCACAGCTTGAATGTAGGGATTGCTAAGAAAGTTATGTTTAATTACAAAGAAATCAGCACACATTTTCAGCAGGGAAACTGTCTTGCAAACCTGTGAGGTTAAGCTGCAAAGGAACATGTTAATGGCTGAAGCAGCCTATCCAAATAATTCAAACACCTTTCTGGAAAGCATTTGACACCATTCTTTGTAAAAACCCTAATCTGCCAAAATATATTCTGGCATTTACAAGGCAAGCTGTTTTAACCACAATGAGAAAAAGAATCCTCCCCACCCCCCCTCACCAATTTTGAGATAGGCTATCGGGTTAAGGTCAATATTCTGGCATGGCAGGAAGAACACACGCTCATTTGAAATACGGTGTGCAGCTCTGATAAGGACATAAATATGGAGAAGGTGGAGCAGAGAGCAACCAAGTGATAAAGAGACTCAAAGGAGACATACTTTACATTAGCACGTATCTTGCAAAATCAGCAACTGCACAGCACTTGGTCAGCAAAGAAGGGGATTTATGAGAGAATTTCATTGAGATGTTGAGGGAAAATCTAAAGGGATTACAAATGATAATGCAACAGGGCTGCTTGATTTTGAATGTAAGACCAGGGTCTGCAAATTTAGGTTGAATTTTAAAAATGTAAAAAAAAAAAAATCCTGTTTGTTCATTGGTGAGGGCTTGGGTTTTCTGAGGTGGGGAGGAGCCTTGAGCAGTGTTGGGAAAGAGGGCACAATGGAGCTGCTGTCAGAACAGTGGGAAGGATAAACAAAGAAGGAAATGAATCTTATAGCATCTTGGACATGGCAGGGTAGACTCATCCCATCCGAGACCAGAGGAATAGATATTTTCCTCTTTGGGTCTATCTCATGGTTTTATGTATGGATATTTTTCTTCTTGGATCAGCCTCATGGTGGGTTTTGTGTAATCCTACTCCATGAGGCAGAAAGCAGGTTGTTTCACCATCATAGAGATTCTAGACCACATACATCAGGCTTCTTAATGTTCTCTCTGGCTTTTCTCTTCTCTTATTTCAAGCCCAACACATCTTTCAAGATTCAACCCAAATTCTATCCCCTCTGTGAAGTCTTTGCTGGCTTCTTCGGTTGAAAGTGATTTCTTCCTATTCTGAAGCCTTCTGGCATTCTCTTCTTTTCGTGACACCATTTATTGTGCGTTTACCTTGTACCTAGCATAAGTTATATCAAAGAAAAAAATGAAAGACTATGGCATTTTGAGTGGGGAAATAAAGTAGGAACAGATGAAAATTAGAGAACTGGGATCTAATTCTAGTTAAGATTTGAAATGGAAGAAATCAACTTTCTTAGAAAAGACAAAAAGGACTTTAAATGCTAATATAGGACTATGTTTATGCTACATTATGTTTTCATTATGTAAGCATAGTCTATGATATATGAGTGTGTACACACATGTACGTAAAAAAAATTTTTTTTTAATTCTGGAGGGACAGATACCTGCTAATAACTGTGACTTCCTCTAGGGAATGGAGTAACTGATAGGCACTCAAAAAAGACCTAATTTACTTGACCACATCCAATATGGAGTGTGAGAAGGGAGAAAGGATGATTAAGGACTTGCATTTGCCTCTATTAGTGGATTATTTTTATTTTTGTAAATGCATGTTCCCCTGTGTATCTGCCAAGGTCTCAGAAGAAATAAACCACCCTAATTATTTTAACAGTGAGAATTTAACATAAAGAATTTTTAACCAGGTGTAAAAGAATTTAAAAAGCATAAAGAGAACACTGAAGTATCACAGAGGTAATAACTGCACAAAGTACCCACCACCTCCATCTAGGGAATAAAGAGAGGCCAGGATTATTAGTAGTAGTATTTTTTGGATTATTACATTTTAGACGTTTGGAAGGGAGCTTGGCTGGTGCTGGTGCCTGAGGATCTTAGAGAATGAATTCAGATCTCCGACAAGGGGTGTCAGCGAAGATTGGGAAAACTGCACAACTGAAATCATTGCCTCTGGGCGAGAGTCAGGGGGAAGGGCCATTGCTGGGTAACCCCCACGGGAACAGAAAGAACAGGAAGCAGCTAGTTCTTCCTCCTCCTTGCACCTTTGTCTCCTCTTTGGCGCCCCCTAATGGAGACAAATGGCAGAGCTTCCCTTTCAGTCCCAGGGAATTGTGTATAGCTTGTCGATGAACCTTATTCACAGTTTATCGAGTAAGTTGTATTGCAAACTCTACGATCCTTGTGGGTGAAATAAACAATTCAGCTCTGTCATAATCCTAGGAGTCAGAAATAGCCTCAACGAGGTTAGAAACGTAACTAGTTTCCTTGGGGAGGAACATTGGTTTGGTAGAGAGTATGCATAGGTAGGAGCCAACAAGTTTTATTCTTTTTCTGGCTCTGCCACTAAGTAGGCAGTCTCATTCAAACCATGTAATCTGTTTTAAAATAGCAATATTAAGAATTAATCCCTGTCTAGTGCTTATTATGTGTTGAGCACTAGGTGTTTTACATATAGTAACTAATTTAATCCTTACAACATTTCTATGAGGAATAAGGACTTGGGGTGCCTGGGTGGCTCTGTCGGTTAAGCATCTGACTTTGGCTCAGGTCATGATCTCACAGTTGGTGAGTTCGAGGTCCGTGACTTCAAGCACCACATTTGGCTCTGTGTTGACCGCTCAGAGCCTGGAGCCTGCTTCAGATTCTGTGCCTCCTTCTCTTTTTGCCCCTTCCCTGCTCATGCTCTGTCTCACTCTCTCTCTCAAAAATAAATAAAGATTAAAAAATTTTTCTTATTTAAAGGAATAGGAACTTTAGTTAATTCACCCAAGGCCACAAAATAGTAAGGGGAAGACCAGCATATGAACCCAGCAGTCTGATGTAGAGATTTTTCTCTCCACTAACAAGCTTTGCTGCCTCTCAAACATTTATATGAGGCTTATCACATGCCAGGCACCTTTCTAGGCCCTAAAAATATAGGGCCTCATCTACAGATTAGGAAAATGAAGCCTGAAGAGACTGTGACTCTCTGGCCTCCGTTTCCCTGTGTGTCAAATGAGGAGGTTGGACCAGCTGACACTGAAGGCTTTTTCTACAAGACACTAGGATCCTATTACAAAAAAGCTCAAGGGTCCTGACTAAAACATAACTACAAAGAAAGCCTGTCTCACATATTTAGGGACCCCTGATCTCACAGGACTGATAACAGCACAATCTTGTACTTCAGTACAAAAACTGCCAACTTGACATAGGTTATTATTCTCCATCATCTATTCTCCTGCTAGGAGCTAGGTGAGAAACAAAAGGAAGGGGATCAATAGCTTTTTAGGAAAAAATCATTTAGGATAATCTGTTTCTTGCTTTGGGCATGTGGCACTGTGGTCATTTCACATCTGACTATAGCCCTTAGTATTAAATTGGGGAGAGGATAGCACATATTTTTTTATTACTTTTTTTCTCCCATTTTTATATCCTGTTTGACTTTTAAATTTTCAGTCTACCACAGGCCTTTGAGATGGGTTAGTGTTTTCAAAACGGGAAGGCCCAGAGACCACAGATGCTTGAGAACTTGCCTGAGGACACCCACCTGGTAAGAACTGAGCTGGGATTTGAACTTGTTATGAGTTTTACCTATAGTGACAGTACTAGGACTGCCAAGGCTAAAACTGATCTTGTCTTAGAAATCCTAGTTTTTAAATAAAAACTCTCCTGTCAGCATGTAACCTTGTAACTCTTGACAGGCCAGGGATAGGGACATTAATAAATTGCCAGCCCCTCAGTCAAATGACCCGACACTGCTGAGTTCCTGGAAGCATCACCAAAGCAAGTCACAGGCCAGCCGTCCACCATGCTGATGGGGTACACAGGTGTCCAACATCCCCAGGAACTTCACACCCCACTATAAGGCCTGATAGGTAAAATACGACAAAACCCCTAAGAGCCTCAGGAATGAAATGATTTTATAAGGACAGACACCCATTTTCTTAGAAATGTTCCTGTGGGAAAAAAAAAAATTGTGCACCTGAGCTAAATCAAGCCTTTTTCACCAACATTTGCCACTTTGGGCTTATGAAAAAGTCCCCAATAGCCTTTAGGACCCTACTCTGCTGGGAAATAGAGGGCTCACTGTAATAACAAGAGTCCTGCCTTAGAGGAAGATCTTGATTCTTCATCTGAATATCCATAGAGCCCAGGAAAGAGCCTGGATAAGGAGGCAAGTGAAGGGAGAGAACGAGCCTCCCCAAAGAATGGTCCTGGAGTGCACGTTCCACGGTGGCTCTCCAACAACAACTAAGCAGGAGGCTGGCACGCGGTTCCTGTTTCTCCTCTCCCCTCCCCAGATGGGCTAGAGGTCTTTTAGGAATTCCATACCCTCTTTGCAATGCAGCCACAGCTTGTGCCCAATGTCTCCCTGGAACCTGAAAATGAATTACTTTAATCCACTATCAAAGTTAACAACTAATTGAATCCAATATTGCTGAAGGGAAGTTGGAAGGCACTGGGGGTTTCTTAAATCAGGGCTCAAATTCCAGGTCCTCCACCGGCTGTGCAAATCTATGCAGGTATGTAGCCTCTTGAGCCTGGTGTCTTCATTTGACAAAGGTGAGTAATAATGCCCCTCTCATTGGCTGGCGTGTTAGTTTCCTATGGCTATTGTAACAAAGCACCACAAACTGGGTGGCTTAAAATAACAGGGACTTTTACTTTCATAGTTCTGCAGGCTGGAAGTCCAAAATCAAGGTGTTAGCGGGGAGGGGTATGTTTCTTCTGAAGGCTCTAGGGAAGAATCTTTCCTTGTCCCTTCTGGCTTCTTATGGCTCAGACATATCTTGGTTTATGGCAGCATAACTCCAATCTCTGCCTCATCTTCTCACTGCCTTCTCTCTGCACCTTTATGTCCTCTCCTTTTCTTTGAAGGACATCAGTCATTAGATTTAGGCCAACCCTGATTCAGATGATCTCATCTTGATTCTTAACGAATTACATCTGCAAAGACCTTATTTCCAAATAGGGTCAAATTCTGAGGTTGCAAGTGGACATGAATTTGGGGACAGGGTACATGAAAAGTGCCTCACACAATACTTGCATGTTACAGGTCTTTCAGAAAGGAATGGTTCTTGGTTTTGATATTATTGCTGCCCCTGGAGCCATTTTCTTCCTAGAGAATTTTAAAAAAAGGTTTGACCTGGGAATGGAAGGGCAGGCCTGAGGAGTGGTAGGGGAAGGGACAGCATAAAGGCCCCACAGAGAAAGTAGGAGGTTCAGAAAGAGGGAGGAGAAAGTGCTGAGGTGACAATTACTGTGTGGGCTGCTGGGTTTCTGAGTGCCCCCAAGGCTGAGGCCCAGGACAAGCCATCAATGTTGGTCAGGAAAACTGGACCTCAGCTGAGCACAGCCTGGCCATCTCCCAGCGTGGCTGAACTTTTATGAGGGAAAAGGAACAGAAGAATCTGGGGAAAGAAACTCTCCACATCCCCATTTCTAGTGTACGTATTTCAGAACATTTCTTACAGGAGTGGAAGAAGAAGAGATTCTGGAAGCCACACTCCCATGGGCTGAGACCTCCTCACTGAAAAGTAAGTGACTCTCTCTCAGAGCTGAGCATGGACAGAAACTCCTACAATTTCAGATGATTCCTCAGGTGATTTCAACCAAGTGTAGTGAAAATGTGAAATCAAAGGCACTGGAAAAGCTAGGTCCCTTCCTCCCCAAGGTCAGGATGACAGGCCCTAAAATTTACTCAACACAATTCTGAATACACTAAAATTTCATTCTGATATAAATTGTACACTGACAAGCACTGTAACTAATACTTTTGATATGTTTGACATATCTTTATGTCACCAGAGGAGATGGAAGAGCAAGAGGTGAGTCACAACTAAAAATTATTAAGTGTAAAGATTCCCTTGAAGACTAACTTCTTTTTCCCAGAGACCAGCCTAGTGGCTTCTCAGCCAAGTGTTCCTAACCTTCTCTCTATACCATGAATACTTTTGACAGTTTGGTAAAGTCCATGGGCCTCTACTCAGAATGTTTTAAACAAAACAAAGTAAAATAAAATGGCATAAAATAAAATAACATAAAATGACATAAAATGACATAAAATGACATAAAATGACATAAAATGACATAAAATGAAATAAAATAAAAAAGCAAAGTAAACTAATTTTCTCAATATTAAAATACCAACAACAAAAAACAACAAATTTGCTCTATGGTCCATATGTGCTTCTTTATTAATGTATTAAATAACAAGATCCAGCAGCAGGTCCTCTTGCTACTGGAATTTTGAAGTAATGAGGGATACAACCAATATTTCAAGATCTCTGCCACAACTATGTTGGGATCCACAGATACCTGTGATTTGTTACCTGCATTCATAATTAAAGAAAATGCTAAATTTCAGTTAGAGATTAGTGAAAATAAACAGTTTTTCCCTCATCCAAGTTCACAGAATTCTATCCATAGAGATGGTGGCCCCCAAATTTAGAACCCCTGTTCTAAGCAAGCTTTTCAGAGGTACCCAATTTCTGGTGGGTAGCCTGAGCTACCCAGATAGCCTGAGCTAGCCTGAGCACCAACTCAGTTATGTTGGCAAAGGAGGCCCCCTGCTGGCCGGAAGGCTCATGCTAGTCCTCAGAAAATTCATTTAATTGGCCGTGTTGGAAAACAATGGGTCAGGCAATTAATTCACTGACTCAGATCAAGAAATGGAGCAGGAAAGCTACTTGTCAGCCAGGCTCTGGGGTATCTAATCAGTGCAGATTTAGAAGTTCCATTTGGCTTAATGGGGAAGTGCTGATGGCTTGTAGCTGTTGGTCATTAGTTGAAGAGGACGAGATGCCAGCCTGGCAGGCTGTTTGTAAGGGGGCTGCTTTGACCTGCTCCTGCTCAACAATAACAAAAACCCCGCAGATTGATTAAAGGTTAGATTTCCCAATGGGCTTGTCTAACCAAGATCTTTAGGACCTGCTTTCAGTACTTGGAGCATGGAGCCAAGTGGAAGGGAAGGAGAGCAGAAATGAATTTAGGACTTACTGTGCTGGAAACCAGGGTATGTACAAATATGCTATCGCAATCAATTCCTAAAGCAACTCTGCATGGAATTTTTAGATTATTTTGTTTGTGTGTTTGATTTTATATACGGATGTGAATGAAGCTTGGAGAGGAAACTTGTCACTTGCCCATGGTCACTGAAGGAACTGCCGTGTGGGCTGGGGGGATGGGAGCCCATCTGATGCCCAGTCTCCACCACCAGAGGCAGGACAGTGAGATACCCACAGCACTACCCATTCAACTTGGCAGAGTCCGGGACCCTGTTGTCTAGTTTGAATCCCAAGCTGTACCACCTACTAATGGTGTGAATTTAGACAAGTTAACGAATCATTCTGTGCCTCAGTCTCTTGATCTGTAAACTGAGGATAATAACAGTACCTGTAGTAAGGGATGTTGCATTGATTACATGTAAAACCCACAGAACAGTGCCCAATATCTGTAGCAATCGCTAAATGAAAGGTACCATCACTCTCAGACAATACTGCCTCCTGAATACCAACACGGCAACACAGCAGCCAATAGCTTAAACCCGTGTTCTTCAACTGACGGCGAGTTTGTTCCCCTGGGGACACTTGGCAATTGCAAAGACGTGTTTGGTGGTCACAACTTGGAGCCAGAGATATTGTTAATTACCCTCCAATGAACAAGACGGCTCCTCCCACAACAAAGAAGTGTGTAGCCCAAGTGTCAGTAGATCCGAGGTTAAGAAACTCTGCACTGAACCGAACACAAATGAGGTAAAGAGTATTTTGCCAGATATGAGGAGGCACTAAGTTGAAATCCAAAGCCCCCATCCTAGTGGAGGAAGGCCAGACAATACACAAATAAATAAACAAGAAACTACTGGATGACAGTAAATGCTGTGAGAAAAATAAAGCAGGAACAGAGCATGATCGGGTCGGGCTGCTTCAGACTGGACGAGCAGAAAGTCTTCCTAGAAGAGGTGACATTTAAACTGGAACCTTCTGTCATTGAAGATCTGAGCAAAGAGCACGGAGCTGGCAAAGGGACAGGTTTTGCAGAGATACCACAGTAGGGACAACCTGGATGTGCCTCAGGAGCAGAATAGGAAGCTAGTGCTGAGGAAGGAGGTAGAAAGGCAAGTGAAATTCCAATCAGGCCACACAGAATGGCTTCTTTTGGACAATGCTGCCTCGTGGTGTACTCCCTAGGAAAAAATGTTGCCTCAAAGCACCTGATGGTAACTAAAATACATGATTTGGTATGTGGTGTAAATTTTAAGTTGGTCTTTTTCCTCCTTTAGGGAGCAATAAGAGGGAGCCTCTTTCCTAGCAGGAAATTAGTTAACAATAAGTTAGCCAATTATTGGAATTGCTGTTTCTGTTTGAGATCAACCGTATTTTGCTCCATCAGAGCTTTTGCCCTGAGTAGGATGCTGTATCGCAATGCACATTCTGAGGAGGGATAAAGCCAGGATAGGGGGTGGGGAGGGGGGCAGACAGGGTGCTCCACTAAACCCATGCAGCTTTGCCCATATCTCCTCTGCACTCACAGTCAGAGGCTAAGGAAAGTCTCACCAAAGGATCTGATTAGGTACTTTTTCCACCGTTCCTGATGGATTTCTTCACACGAAGGCAAAAAGTATCACTACTACTCATACAAAATTGAACCAGAGTTGTAATTTATTAAGCAAGTGTATGAGGCAAATTTTGATAGAATGTCCAATAGACTGATTTGGTTTATAAAATGGAGGGGAGGACAGTCAAGAGGAGGTTTCTATTTTTGAATATGGGATAAACTATATCCAGAGTCCTCCAGGCAGGAATGTGTGTGGTGTAAACAACAGGAAGTGAGCCCTCAAAGGTCTGGATATATTATCTGGAGCATCCTTAAGCCACTCTGGAATCAAAATTTTCTCTGGGTGCTCTATTACATCAAGGTTTTAAAAACTAGTTGGGCAATGTTTAGGACAACTACCAGACCCCAGCTAGAAAGCATGTGGGGTCTCTAAAAGCTCGTTCTCAGTCAGCAAATCTGGCAAGGCGAACCTGTCAGCCATCTACCAGAGTCCACACTCACGATTCAAGTAACCTAATTAGAGCAAATTGCTAGTTGCGTCTTCCTCTTCCTTTAGTCTTAGAACCCCTAGTTTTATTTGGGGCAATTAAATGTACCCAGCTAAAACACTGTATTTCCCAGACCTAACAAAATTGTGTATGGTCGTATGACTAATTCCCAGCTAACGAAATTAAGTGGAAGGGTTTTGTATGATCTCTGGGAAAGCATCTTAAAAGACAACTGATGTATATCTTTGCTTATTCTTTCCTTCCCCCCATTCTGCCACTGGAATGTGGATTTAGTGGCTGGAGCTCCACTAGCCATTTTGTACTATGAGGAAAGGGTCATACTGTCAGGAAGGCAATGCTGACTGGAAGAAGCGTGGACGCCCAAAGAGCGTCTCTGTGGAGACTCCCAACTCTGTGGAGACGCCCAACTCTGGAGTTGGCATACCAGTCCAAAGAATCCTATATCTGAACTTTGTGTGTAAGAAAAATCAACTACTTCTATATTATTTAAGTCATGATCTTAAAAGTTTATTTCACGCAGTCAGAACTAATCCTAAATGATACATTGATATTTGCATAATCTACTCAAATTGAGATTGAATGACCAAGATTAAGTACTCTCATAAGGTCTTATTTTATCTAAGTTTCTTAAAATTATTATTTTGAAGCAATAAACAACTTATCGGGGTGCCCAGGTGGCTCAGTTGGTTAAGCATCCTGACTCTCGATTTCAGCTCAGCTGGTTATCTCAGGATGTGTGAGATGGAGCCCCGCGTTGTATGGCTTTGTAGTCATAGCATGGAGCCTGCTTGGGATTCTCTCTCCACCCCTCCCCTGCTCAAGCTCTCTCTCTTTCAAAATAAATAAATAAACTTGGGGCTTCTGGGTGGCTTATTTGGTTAAGTGTCTGACTTTGGCTCAAGTCACGATTTCGCTGTTGGTGAGTTCGAGCCCTGTATGGGGTTCTGTGCTGACCACTCAGAGCCTGGATCCTGCTTCCAATTCTGTGTCTTCCTCTCTCTCTGCCCCTTCCCCACTCATGCTGTCCCTCTCTCTCTCAAAAATAAATAAACATTAAAAAAAAGATAAATAAACTTTAAAAAATAAACAATATATAATAAAGGTTGACACTATATAAAGTCTTAGCCAATCAATTTTGAGTTTGTTTGATGCCCCCATTAATCTAAAAGGTTTTGTTCTTTTTAATTCACTTATTTATTTTTGAGGGAGATTGAGAGCACAAGTGGTGGAGGAGCAAAGAGAGAGAGAGGCAGACACAGAATCCAGAGCAGGCTCCAGGCTCTGATCTGTCAGCACAGAGCCCGTCATGGGGCTTGAGCTCCCAAACCATGAGATCATGACCTGAGTCGAAGTCAGATGCTCAACGAACTGAGTCATCCAGATGCCCTGCATCAAAGGGGTGTTTTATTCTTTTTTTTTTTTTCAGTATATGAAATTTATTGTCAAATTGGTTTCCATACAACACCCAGTGCTCATCCCAAAAGGTGCCCTCCTCAATACCCATCACCACCCTCCCCTCCCTCCCAACCCCCATCAACCCTCAGTTTGTTCTCAGTTTTTAAGAGTCTCTTATGCTTTGGCTCTCTCCCACTCTAACCTCTTTTTTTTTTTTTTTTCCTTCCCCTCCCCCATGGGTTTCTGTTAAGTTTCTCAGGATCCACATAAGAGTGAAAACATATGGTATCTGTCTTTCTCTGTATGGCTTATTTCACTTAGCAGAACACTCTCCAGTTCCATCCACGTTGCTACAAAGGGCCATATTTCATTCTTTCTCATTGCCACGTAGTACTCCATTGTGTCTATAAACCACAATTTCTTTATCCATTCATCCGTTGATGGACATTTAGGCTCTTTCCATCATTTGGCTATTGTTGAGAGTGCTGCTATAAACATTGGGGTACAAGTGCCCCTATGCATCAGTACTCCTGTATCTCTTGGGTAAATTCCTAGCAGTGCTATTGCTGGGTCATAGGGTAGGTCTATTTTTAATTTTCTGGGGAACCTCCACACTGTTTTCCAGAGTGGCTGCACCAGTTTGCATTCCCACCAACAGTGCAAGAGGGTTCCCGTTTCTCCACATCCTTTCCAGAATCTATAGTCTCCTGATTTGTTCATTTGGGCCACTCTGACTGGCGTGAAGTGATATCTGAGTGTGGTTTTGATTTGTATTTCCCTGATAAGGAGCGACGTTGAGCATCTTTTCATGTGCCTGTTGGCCATCCGGATGTCTTCTTTAGAGAAGTGTCTATTCATGTTTTCTGCCCATTTCTTCACTGGGTTATTTGTTTTTCGGGTGTGGAGTTTGGTGAGCTCTTTATAGATTTTGGATACTAGCCCTCAAAGGGGTGTTTTAATGAACCTTGGTAGATCTCATCAAATGAAGAAAATGGAATTCAGGTGTTCTATGGCCTTTTTCATTTAACACTGGTTTAAGATCTGCAATCATTGGTATATAGAAATAGAGACCTTCACCTTCAGGCTCCTATAGAAGAGTAGTAAATAATTCTCAACTAATAACAAGTCACCAGAAGATCTGGGAAGTTCCTTTTTCTCCTGAGCTTCCTGATCTTTCTGATGAAATAGTATGAGTTAATTGGCTCTACAATAGCCATTCTTAGAATTAAAACAAGAGAGATAGTTACCTGCAACATGTGCTAACTATTGTTACTGCTTACCCAATGCTTCTCAATCTTCCAGCCACATGATAAAATTGTACTTGGGGGACCTCTGTAGTTGAGAAGGGTCATGTTCTGGCCAATAAACTGTATCACTTCCAGGTTTAGGATCTAATTGCTCATGTGAGATCCTTCAGAGGTAGTGTCTCATTTACCATCGTATCAGGTAGAGGCTGACCATCAGCTGAGTCCAGGAGGGCAGGTGATACCACTGCAGAGCACAGCCCCCAGGTATCTCTTACTGGACACGTAGTGTGAACAAAAAATATACCTTTTGTTTGTTTGTTTGAATCCACTGAGATTTAGAGATTGATTGTTACTGCATAATCTATATTATCCTAACTGATATACTACACCATCCAGAAAAAAACCTTCTGAGGATGGGGGTAATCACAGCAGAACTCAATGATAAAATCTGTGGTTCCAGCAATCAGAGAAGAGATGTAGGTAAGTTCCCTCTGATTTGACTGATGCACTTAACCCTTTTAACATCAACAAATTCTGTCTATTAAACTTTTTATTGAGCAGTTTCCTACAACATATCCATCTACGAAAAATCTGCCAGTAAGCAAAGCCATCTTCCCATTGCTCAGTGACTTCAGACCCTATCAAATTTACTGCCCATCCTAGCATTTAGATTCCATACACAATTAGCGCCACCGTGTGGTATTTAGAATAAATGACATTTATTATAGGACGGTAAAAGCAAGTTCACCTATCAAATTATACCATTTACCCATTGAGAAGGGGATTATACATAATAAAAGAAACTACATACACCTTGCTAGGGCATCAAATCAAAAGCAGGAGGGAAAATGTTCCTGTCATGTGAGCATGGAAACTCAGTAGTAGTGAGGCTTGCTCATTGATTTATTCATTCAACTAATATTTCCTGAGGTCTGCCATGTACCGGATATTGTTCTGGGCCCAGGAAATACAGCAATGAACAAGATAGACAAAGTCCTTGCCTTAGTTGGAAAGACAGACAATGGAATAAATCAACAAAGTAATATATACTACAATGGCAGATATGATAAGTCCTATAAACCAAAGTAAATCTGGGCCAGGGCATAGAGAGTGAAAGGGAAGGAATTATTTTAAATGTTGACAGAAATAAAAGAAAACAGTCTACATTTAGCTGCCCCAAAGTTACTTTAGATAAATGATCCATATTTGCAAATATATATAAATATGAGCATTCTCTTGCAGATATTCAATGTTTCAAGATACCCAAAGCTTGGTTTCTAAACATTATCCTGTTTTGGTCCATTCAGGTTGCTGTAATAAAAATACCATAGACTGGGTGGCTTAGACAACAAACATTTATTTTTCATAGTTGGAGAGTGGGAGGTCCAAGATCAAAGTGACAGCAGATTCAGTGTCAGTGAGAATCCCCTTCCTGGACTGTAAATGGCCATCTTATCACTGTGTCCTCACATGGCAAAGAGCTAGGGAGCTTTCTGGGGTCTCTTTTTTGAGTGCATTAATCCACTCATGAGGTCTCTTCCCCCATTACTGAATCCCTCCCAAAGGCTTCATCTCCTAATGACATGATATTGAGGGTTGGGGTTTTAACATATGAATTTGAGAGGGACACATTCAATCTATAGCAATCATTCTGAAAAGAAATCATGATTCTTTGAGGTAACATTGATTTTTTTCAAGTCTGAGGCAGGAAATAGATATGAAGATCCTGGGACATTTTGTTATGCTAAAAAATGCAGAAGCATTCAAAAACTAAAAAACAGGGTGATGATAGGCTTTAACCTGTCACAGTAAACAAATTATAGGGGCTCCCATTAGCCAAAATGGGGACTAGTTAAGCATCAAGAGAACATTAACTATAATTGATATTACATTGGATGATTAAAAATCATGAGTTTGCGGTGATTTATTTCTTTGAAGGGAAGGGGCTCTGTTTTATAGAGTGCCAATAGAAGGTATTATGGAATTAGAGAATCATTATTTTGCAAACTGTAATAGAAATTCATGCAAGGATCATCTTGTATATTAATTTCCTCTTGCCGACATAACAAATTACTACAATCTTAGTGGCTTCAAACAACACAGATTTATTATTTTATAGTTCTGGAGGTCAGAAGTCTAAAATGGATCAGCATGGCTGTTTTCATTCTGCAGACTCTAGGGCAAATCTGTTTCTTGCCTTTTCTAGTTTCTAGATGCTGTCTACATTCCTTGGCTCTCACGGCCTCGCATCACTCCCACCTCGGCTTCCATTATTGCATCTCCTTCTCTCTGACTCTAACCTATCTACTTCCCTTTTATAAGGACCCCTGTGATAACATCAGGCTCACCCAGAGAATCCAGGATACTCTCCCCATCACAAGATCATTAACAGTATCTGCAAACTATCATTTTGCCATGTAAGGTAACATATTCACAGATTCCAGGCATTAGGATATAAACATCTCTGGAGACTTATACAGCCTACCACACATATATATGTGTGTATATATGTGTATATATGTGTGTAAATATATGTGTATGTGCATATATATGTGTATATACATATACATACATATATATATACACACAAACACATATATATACATACATATATATATGATATAAAGGACACAGATCACTTGTAGGATATTCTTGCCAAAAATGTTTAACTTGAATCTAATCAAACCTTTAGCCCTAAGTTCCAGCCAGCTTACAGAAATGACACCATAATAAAATAACAACACATATTCCACATATGGGACATGCTATGTGTTTACTACCCTAGACTCCTCAAAATTACAATGTCATAAAAATGAATGAAGGATATTCTAAAAGTTTTTTTAGTTTGAAAAAAAAATGTTTTTTTAATCTTTATTTATTTTTGAAAGAGAGACAGAGTGTGAGCAGGGGAGGAGCTGAGGGGAGGGAGACACAGAATCAGAAGTAGGCTCCAGGCCCTGAGCTGTCGGCACAGAACCCGACAGACCCGACGCAGGGCTCGAACTCACAGACCGTGAGATCATGACCTGAGCCGAAGTCGGACGCTTAACTGACTGAGCCACCCAGGTGCTCCTCTCCTTTAAAAGTTTTAAAAGAACTTAAGAAACATGATAAATATATGCAATGTATAAACCTTGATTGGATCTTGGTTTAAAGTTATTTTAAAGACAATTGGTGGAACTTTAAACTTGGCTTAAATATTAGATGATATTGTGGAATTATTGCTAATGTTCTGATATTTATGTAGGATAATGTCCTTTTTTTTTGGAAATGAATGTTGAAATATTTAGGAGTGAAATATACACTGCCTGAAACTTACTTTCAAATGATTTAGATAAACTGTGTATGTAGAGAGGTGGGAGAAAGAGCAAACATTATGGCAAAATGTTAATGTTTTTTGACTCTAAGGAGAGAGTATGTAGTTGTATCTTGTACCTGTGACAGTTATTTTTATGAGTCAATTTTGCTAGGTCATTACACTCAGATATTTGGCCAAACATTATTCTAGATGTTTCTATAAAGGCATCTTTAGATGAGATTAACATTTAAATCAGGAGATTTGAGTAAAGCAGATTTTCTTGCATACTGTGGGTGGGCCTCATTTAATCAGTTGAAGGCTTTCACGGAAGAAGATACCAATCCCCTGCAAGAATGAATTCTGTCAGCACACCACTTTTGTCTTGAACTGCAGCATCAACTCTTCCCTAGGTCTTCTGTCTGCTTGCTTATCTTGCAGATTTTGAACTTGCCAGCCTCCACAATCACATGAGCCAATTCCTTAAAATCTCTCCCTCCATCTCTCCCTCTCTCTCTAGCACATGTATACCAGGAAATATTTTATTATATATCATATATAGAGCATTATATAATATATATAGCACACACATAATAGGATATATATGTTACATACTAGTGTGTATATATATATATATACACACACACACACACACACTGTGTGTATATATATATATATATATATACACACTGTATATATATTCTGTATATATATTGCGTGTGTGTGTGTATATACATATATATATATATATACATACAGTAAAACCTTGGTTTGTAAGCATAATTCGTTCCAGAAACATGCTTGAAATCACAAGCACTTATATATCAAAGTGAACTTCTCATAAGAAATGGAAACTCAGATGATTCATTCCACAACCCAAAATATTCACATACAGATTATTACAATACTGTAATATAATATAAAATAGTAAAGAAAATACAAAATATAAGAAAAACAAACAAATTAACTGAACTTACCTTTGAAAACCTTTGTGGCTGGTGTGAGAGAGAAAAGAGAGAGGAGGGTTACTGTGCAGGACGACTTCCACTATTGCTAATGGAATCACTGCTATCTATTGGCTCAATGGAATCTTTTTTTCTGCATGGGGCCATTATATTCGCTTGCACAGATGTTGACTACAGTACTTACTAATAAACTCTTGTAATATACTGTATTTAATGTAACTGGCAATAAGACAGCAGAGGAAAGGGTCTATATCTCTAGACAGCCTGACCTAGAATGAAGCAAAGCATTCCTAAGCTTACTCTTGCATGGAAAAAGAAAGGACTCTCCATATGTGCTTTGAAGTAACAAAAATTACACTGGTGCCAGTTGTGGGCACCTTCCAACGTTGTGAAAAATCATTAATTTCTGCCAAACACCATACCCTGAGACTGAGCATCCAAGCATAGGAGACGATCACCCACAATCCCGCAGAGAGAGAGAGAGAGAGAGAGAACCATTGGCCCAGTTGTGATCATGTGACATTGGACGTCACGTACTGCTTGTAATTCAAGTCATTGCTCATTTATCAAGTTAAAATTTACTATAAATGCTTGTTCATCTTTTTTTTTAATGTTTATTTATTTTTGAGAGACAGAGAGAGCATGAGTGGGGGAGGGGCAGAGAGAGAGGGAGACACAGGCTTGGAGAGGCTCAGAGCTGTCAGTACAGATCCCGATGCAGGGCTCAAAGTCAAGAATGGTGAGATCATGACCTGAGCCAAAGTCAGATGCTTCACCGACTGAGCCACCTAGGTGCCCCAGAAATGTGTGCTCCTCTTGCGGAACACTCGCAGAACAAGTTACTTGCAATCCAAGGTTTTACTGTATATGTATCTTCCCTGGCTATCTAATTTATACAGTTAGCTTGCTTAATTTCTAGCCTCTCAAAAAGCAAAAAAATGATTAAAAGCAGCAGGATGGGGGACAGCAGGAGGAGATTTAAATAACCCAACTGTGCATAAGAAAATGGCTTTGAGGGGCGCCTGGGTGGCTCAGTCGGTTAAGCATCCGACTTCGGCTCAGGTCACGATCTCGCGGTCCGCGAGTTCGAGCCCCGCGTCGGGCTCTGGGCTGATGGCTCAGAGCCTGGAGCCTGCTTCCGATTCTGTGTTTCCCTCTCTCTCTGCCCCTCCCCGTTCATGCTGTGTCTCTCTCTGTCTCAAAAAATAAATAAAGGTTAAAAAAAAATTAAAAAAAAAAAAAAAAGAAAATGGCTTTGAAAGGGGAAAAAAATATATATGAATTGCACTACATAGGGACATGTCATTTTTCTGTTATGGATAATTGAAGGCAGATTCAAAATTGTAAAGGAAGTGATGATAAATTAATAACAGACTTTAAAAATAAATTTCAGGAAACTTTTAAACATAGTAGACAGAGTACACCCACCACCTGAAAGAAAGGAACTTTGTTCTCTTAGCATGACTGGGCTCACACCTAAAATAGGGGATTTAATCAAAAAAAGTACAATGAAATGGAAATTTGCCAATTTGGAGAGTTCTAACATGTAGCTGAACATTTTCAAAGAGCTTTAAATGGTAAACTAGCTAGAAATCAAACCAAACTTATGTCCCTTTAGATAAAATAACTGGCTCCCAATCTAATACCTTGGCAATTGTAAATAATGCTGCAATGAACATGTTTTAACTTTTCTAGAATTTCACAGAAATATAATTATACAGTTAGTCCTCTCTTGTATCTGGCTTCCTTCACTCAATTGTCTATCCATCAATCTACTGAACATTTGGGGGTCTTTCCAGTTTGGAGTCATTAAGAAAAAAGCTGTTATGAACATTCAACACTTTGTGTCGATGTATGTTTTCACATCTCTTGGATAAGTACCTAGGAATAAAACTGCTGGATCCTGTGGTAAGCACATGTTTAACTTTATAAGAAACTGCCAAAATACCTTCCAAATGGCTGTAGCATTTTGAGTACTGACAATGTTAGAGAGTTCCAGCTGCTTCAGATCTTCATCAATATTTGGTACTGGCAGTTTTTGTTCTTGAAGCCATTTGGTGGGTTTGTAGTGGTATCTCCACGTGGTTTTCTTTTCCTATGGACTAAGGATGTAGCACATCCTTCTATGTGTTTATTGGCAATTTTAATGTCTTTCATGGAACATCCATTGACATTTTTTTGTTTTTTTAAATTTCCTTAAAGCCTTTATTAGGTGAGATCTCTCTTGCAGTTTAGATAACTGGAGAGAGCCTTCCTGGTGATTCCCCGTGGTCATACAGCATGTTTGCTTTTAGTGGGTTTCTATCAGAGGCCAGGACAGATTTTAACTGGAGGTTGTTGGAAGAAGGCCTCTTTCTTGCTCCATGAGGATGTTCTGACCCCAGGAATAACCTGGCACATCAGCCCTGAAGGTGGGCCCTTTGCCTTTTGTGCAGCCTTGAAGCCAGCAGGGAGTTCCAGTGGATACCTGGAAGCCTCAGGGGCTTGGAATTAGGCTGGAGCTTTTCCCTGCTCAATATTTAGCTCATTATGGACCTATAAGCATTATGTATATATTCCAAGTATAGGTCTTTTGTCGAATATATTTATCCCAAATATAGCATAAGTTTTAATGTTAATATATTCCAATTATTTTTTCTTCATGATTCATGCTTTGTGTGTCTTAAGAAATCTTTGTCTATCAAAAGAAAGTGATTTCAAAATTCAATTTCTCTCTAGAATTTCTAGAGTTTTAGCTTTTATTTAAGTCTATGACCCATTTCACAATCTCAATTTTGTACTAAAATTACGTATGGGGTGAGGCAAAAGTTGAGCTTTATTTCCCATTTGAATATGTAATTTTTCCATTTGTTAAAAAGACTACCTTTCAGAGTGCCTGAGTGGCTTAGTCAGTTAAGCGTCCCACTCTTGATTTCATCTCAGGTCATGATTTTATGGTTTATGGGATCAAGCCCCACATCGGGGTTCTCGTCCCCTCTTTGGCTCTTCCCCACTCGTACGCACACACATGCATGCTCTTTCTCTCTCAAAAATAAATAAACTTAAAAAAAAAAAAGACTGCCTTTTCCTTACTAAATTACTTTCGTACTTTTGTCAAAAACCAAATGTCCAATAGGCATGGATCTATTTCTGAACTCCATTCTGTGCATTGGTCCTTAACATTTCTTATAAACCAGGTGTGCTGGTCTACTGGCAACAAATTTACTCATCTTTTCCCTGTATGAAAAAGTCTTTTCTCACCTTTTCTGAAGGATATTTTGGCTGAATATATAATTTATGTTGCCAGGCTTTTTCTTTAAGCACTTCAAAGATGTTATACCAAGGTCTCTAATTTCCACTTTGAGAAAAGACATATATAGTCATTCTCTGTATGGAATGTATCCTTTTTTTTTTCTCCAGCTGCTTTACAATTTTCTCTGGTTTGATCATGGTATACTTAGAGAGGTTTTCTTTATGTGTCACCCTTCCTGTTGAATTTCTTGGATCTGTGAGTTTATAGTTTTCATCAATTAGGGAAATTTTCAGACATTATTTCTTACATTGTTTTTGTCTCCCCTACCCCAGCTTCTAGGATTTGAAATACAAGAATGTTAGAAGACCTGATATTATCCCAGAGGTGGCTGAGGCACTGTTGTAATATTTTACTCTTGGTGCTTGTAGTAAGCTTCAACTTCATTGATCTTTAGTTCTGCAGTGACCGATACAGAATTCCATCTAGTCCTTCTCAACTAGCTAGTGAACAGAGGTAATCAAATAGCAGCAGTGATTTTTAAAAATAAATCTTAGACATACTTGAATTATTGGTATAGATGTATTAACCACAAAATATTTAAGGACTATTAATTTAGAAATGTGTAGTTTTTTCAATACCTTCTTTACTGTCTTATAAAATTAGCTTATGTATATACATAATATAGGTAACATTAGAAATGATACTGAAGGGGAACAGCATGGAAGTTTTTTTGTGTGTCTCCCATCCATGAAATACAGCCAGACCAACACTAAACCATCCTGCACACCTAGAAAACTGGAGGATTAACACAACAATCTGCACAACCTGAACCACAGAATTCAGCAGGCACCCGGTGCGGAGAAGTGAACTTGGGGAGCGAGAAGGCACAGGAAGGGAGGTGCTTTTGCAAGCAGAGAGAGGATGGAGACTGGGTGGGGGGGAGAGAATACAAGAAAAGCACCCCTCCCCAAAAGCAGCTGGAGAGAAAGTGGAAAATTGGAAACAGCTACAGGAACCAAACTAAAAAGGGAGAAAGGAGAAAGGAGGGGGTTTAAATTCCATTAAGACTGTAAACAAGGGGATCGCAAAGGCTGCAATTCTGCAGCTTGATACCTGGCGATGCTCTGGTGGGAAGGGTGAATCCCCAGGAAAAGAGTGGGGTCTGGGAGGTTCTCAGGCCACACAGGAAAAAGCAGTTCCACTGCCGGAAGGACATTTGGTAGAGACTGTTGAAGCCACCTGGTCCAAGCAGACCCCAGAAAATGACCACATTCACTGGTGCTGGAACAAGGTGGTTAAGGGTAAAGCCTGGTGCCAGATGTGTGATGTGATTTCCCATAATCCCTGAAAAGCTGCTGCTACACTAACTCGTGAACTTTTTCTGGGGTGGGCTGGCACCTGGCTGCAGTCTCGGGGCACTGGCAGCAGCAGGGTCCAGCAAGCGTTCCTGGGTGCAGCCGACATTTGGCCATTGCTCATTCGGTCATTGCTTGGTGAGACCCTCCCATAGAGGGGCGGAACGGGTCAAAGCCACAGTCCTTCAGAAGTAAGGGGTCAGGGAAAACAGCTGCATCTGAGACAAAACTCGGGAGAGAGGTACTGCCTGGAGTCTGGTCACGGAGAGTGAAAAAGTGGAGAGTGGACAAAGCTGAAGACAGAGGACAGGTGCGTGATTGCTCATCCTGGAGAACAGAGTTCCCAAACTAGAGACTGGGTAGCTGGGTGGCACCATTTTCACCGATCCCGTGCATGTGCACACGCACCTACGAGCGCCACAACACTAGACCCAGTAGGCTAGCAGTGCCATCTAGTGGAGAGCTCAGCTGTTACACTGAGCCCCGCCCAACTGGGCCAACTTCACTCCTCAAGAACACAAATCACACCGGCTGCTTAGTTTATGGACTATAAAGCACTACATAGTCTGACTTCTAGTGGAAAACAAAGTAATTTCAGTCCTACTTCAATCTGTTACCAGCTCCATCTATTCAATTTCTTTATCTCTTCTATGCTTATTTTCTTTTTCTTGAATACAGAAAGAGAAAAAATTCATTTCTATTTTCAATTTTTATTAAAACTCTTTCTTTAATTTTTATTACTATATTTTTTACTTTTGTGTAAATTTTTTCAAATTCTATTTTACTTCCATTTTATTTTAGTCTACTTCAGTGTATTCACCTTTCCAAATTTTCAAATGATTTCCTTTTTTTTTCTTTTTTTCTTTTTCATTTCTTTTCTTTTTCTTGAATGCAGAAAGAGAAAAACTTCATTTTTACTTTCAATTTCTATTAAAAATATTTTTCTTTAACTTTGTTAACTATATATTTTGCTTTTATGTAAATTTTTTCAAATTCTATTTTACTTCCATCATTTTATTTTAGTCTACTACAGGGTATTCACTTTTTCAAATTTTCAAACTATTTCTTTTTTTAATCTTTTTCCCTTTTTCATTTTTTTCTTGAATACAGAAAAATAATTCATTTTTATTTTTAATTTTTATTAAAAATATTTTCTTTAATTTTTTCCTACTATATTCTTTACTTTTGTATATATTTTTTCAAATTCTATTTTACTCCCATCATTTCATTTTAGTCTATTTCAGTGTACTCAATTTTTCAAATTCTCAATTTCCTTTTTTTTTTCTTTTCTCCCCTCCACCCCCAACCCTTTCAACCACTTTCAACACCCAGACCAAAACACACCTAGGATATAGCATCATTTATTCGATTTGTGTGTGTGTGTGTGTTTAATTTTTTAATTTTAATATTTTTTTAATTTTAATTTTTCTACATCATTAATTCCTTTATTCCCTTCAAAATGACAAAACAAAGGCATTCACCCCAAAAGAAAGAGCATGAAGAGAGGGCAGCCAGGGATTTAACCAACACAGATACAAGCAAGATGTCTGAACCAGAATTTAGAATCACAATAATAAGAATACTAGTTGGAGTAGAAAATAGATTAGAATCCCTTTCTTCAGAGATAAAAGAAGTAAAAAATAGAATGAAATTAAAAATGCTATAACTGAGCTCTAATCACGGATGGATGCAGCAGCGGCAAGGATGGATGAGGCAGAACAGAAAATCAGCGATATAGAGGACAAACTTATAGAGAATAATGAAGCAGAAAAAAGAGGGAGATTAAAGCAAAACACGATTTAAGAATTAGAGAAATCAGTGACTTATTACAAAGGAACAACATCAGAATCATAGGGGTCCTAGAAGAGGAAGAGAGAGAAATAGGGTAGAAGGTTATGTGAGCAAATCATAGCAGAAAACTTTCCTAACCTGGGGAAAGACACAGACATCAAAATCCAGGAAGCACAGAGGACTCCCATTAGATTCAACAAAACCTGAGCATCGACAAGGTATATCATAGTCAAATTCACAAAATACTCAGGCAAGGAGAGAATCATGAAAGCAGCAAGGGAAAAAAGTCCTCAACCTACAAGGGAAGACAGACCAGGTTTGCAGAAGACCTATCCACAGAAACTTGGCAGGCCAGAAAGGAGTGGCAGGATATATTCAGTGTGCTGAATCAGAAAAATATGCAGCCAAGAATTCTTTATCCAGCAAGGCTGTCATTCAAAATAGAAGGAGAGATAAAAAGTTTCCCAGACAAACAAAAATTAAAGGAGTTTGTGACCACTGAACCAGCCCTGCGAAAATTTTAAGGGGGACTCTCTAAGGGGATAAAAGATGAAAAAAAAAAAATATATATATATATACACACACACACACATACATACATACCAAAAGCAACAAAGATTAGAAAGGACCAGAGAACACCGCCAGAAACTCCAACTCTACAAGCATCATAATAGCAATAAATTCATATATTCCAGTACTCACTCTAAACATCAATGGACTCAATACTCCAATCAAAAGATATAGGGTAACAGAATGGATAAGAAAACAAGGTCCATCTATATGCTGTTTACAAGAGACCCACTTTAGACCTAAAGACACCTTCAGATTGAAAGTAAGGGTATGGAGAACCATCTTTCATGCTAATGGTCAACAAAAGAAAACCAGAGTAGTCATACTTATATCAGACAATCTAGACTTTAAAATAAAGACTGTATCAAGAGATGCAGAAGGGCATTATATCATAATCAAGGGGTCTATCCACCAAGAAGACCTAACAATTGTAAACATTTATGCGCCAAATGTGGCAGCACCCAAATATATAAATCAATTAATCACAAATATAAAGAAACTCATTGATAGTAATACCATAATAGTAGGAGACTTCAACACCCTACTCACAGCAGTGGACAGATCATCTAATGAAAAGATCAACAAGGAAACAATGGCTTTGAATGACACACTGGACCAGATGGACTTAACAGATATATTCAGAACATTTGATCCTAAAGCAGCAGAATATACAGTCTTCTCTAGTGCACATGGAACCTTCTCCAGAATAGACCATATACTGGGACACAAATGAGCCTTAAGTAAGTACAAAAAGATTGAGATCATACCGTGCATATTTTGAGACCACAATGCTATGAAACTCAAAATCAACCAAAGGAAAAAATTTGGAAAGGTAACAAATACTTGGAGACTGAAGAACATCCTACTAAAGAATGAATGGGCTAACCAAGCAGTTAAAGAGAAAATTAAAAAGTATATGGAAGTCAATGAAAATGATAACACCACAACCCAAAACCTCTGGGACACAGAAAGGCAGTCATAAGAGGAAAGTATATAGTAATCCAGGCCTTCCTAAAGAAGGAAGAAAGATCTCAGATGCACAACCTAACCTTATACCTTAAGGAGCTGGAAAAAGAACAGCAAGTAAAACCCAAAACCAGCCGAAGACAGGAAATAACAAAGATTAGAGCAGAAATTAATGCTATCAAAACCAAAACAAAAAACAAAAAACAGTAGAACAGATCAACGAAACCAGAAGCTGGTTCTTTGAAAGAATTAACAAAATTGAGAAACCACTAGCCAGTTTGATCAAGAAGAAAAAGGAAAGGACCCAAATAAATAAAATCAAGAATGAAAGAGGAGAGATCACAACCAACACAGCAGAAATAAAAACCATAATAAGAGAATATTATGAACAATTATATACCAATAAAATGGGCAATCTGGAAGAAATTGACAAATTCCTAGAAACATATACACTACCAAAACTGAAACAGGAAGAAATGGAAAATTTGAACAGACCCATAACCAGTAAAGAAATAGAATTAGTAATAAAAAATCTGCCAAAAACAAGAGTCCAGGGCCAGATGGCTTACCAGGGGAATTCTACCAAACATTTAAGGAAGAGTTAACACCTATTCTCTTGAAGCTGTTCCAAAAAATAGAAATGGAAGGAAAAGTTCCAAACTCTTTCTATGAAGCCAGCATTACCTTGATTCCAAAACCAAACAGAGACCCCACTAAAAAGGAGAACTATAGACCAATTTCCCTGATGAACATGGATGCAAAAATCCTCAACAAGATATTAGCCAACTGGCCCCAACAATACATTAAAAAAATTATTCACCACGACCAAGTGGGATTTATACCTGGGATGCAAGTCTGGTTCAATATCCACAAAACAATTAACATGATCCATCACATCAATAAAAGAAAGGACAAGAACCATCTGATCCTCTCAATAGATGCAGAGAAAGCATTTGACAAAATACAGCATCCTTTCTTGATAAAAACCCTCAAGAAAATAGGGATAGAACGAGCATACCTCAAGATCATAAAAGCCATATACAAGTGACCCAATGCTAATATCATCCTCAATGGGGAAAAACTGACAGCTTTCCCGCTAAGGTCAGGAACAAGACAGGGATGTCCACTCTCACCACGGTTATTCAACACAGTATTGGAAGTCTTAGACTCTGCAATCAGACAACACAAAGAAATAAAAGGCATCCACATCGGCCAGGAGGAGGTCAAACTTTAACTCTTCACAGATGACATGATACTCTATATGAAAAACCCAAAAGACTCCACCAAAAGCTGCTAGAACTGATTCACAAATTCAGCAAAGTTGCAGGATATAAAATCAATGCACAGAAATCGGTTGCATTCCTGTTCACCAACAATGTAGCAACAGAAAGAGAAATCAAGGAATTGATCCCATTTACAGTTGCGCCAAAACCCATAAAATACCTAGGAATAAATCTAACCAAAGAGGTGGAAAATCTATACACTGAAAATTATAAAAAGCTTATGAAAGAAATTGAAGAAGACACAAAAAAATGGAAAAAGATTCCATGCTCCTGGATAGGAAGAATAAATATCGTAAAATGTCAATACTACCCAACGCAATGTTCATATTCAATGCAATCCTTACCAAAATAACATCAGCATTCTTCACAGAGCTAGAACAAATAATCCTAAAATTTGTATGGAACAAGAAAAGACCCCGACTAGCCAAAGCAATCTTGAAAAAAAACCAAAGCATGAGGCATCACAACCCCGGACTTCAAGCTATACTCTACAAAGCTATAATCATCAAGACAGTATGGTACTGGCACAAGAACAGACACTCAGATCAATGGAACAGAATAGAGAACCCAGAAATGGACCCACAAACATATGACCAATTAATCTTTGACAAAGCAGGAAAGAATATCCAATGGAATAAAACATTCCCTTCAGCAAGTGGTGTTGGGAAAACTGGACAGCGACATGCAGAAGAAGGAACCTGGACCACTTTCTTACACCATACACCAAAATAAACTCAAAGTGGATGAAAGACCTCAATGTAAGACAGGAAGCCATCAAAATCCTCGAGAAGAAAGCAGGCAAAAAACTCTTTGATCTTGCCCGCAGCAACTTCTTACTCAACACGTCTCTGGAAGCAAGGGAAACAAAAGCAAAAATGTGAACTACAGCGACCTCATCAAAATAAAAAGCTTCTGCACAGCGAAGGAAACAATCAGCAAAACTAAAAGGCAACCGACAGAATGGGAGAAGATATTTGCAAACAACATATCATATGAAGGGTTAGTATCCAAAATCTACTAAGAATTTATCAAACTCAACACCCCAAAAGCAAATAATCCCGTGAATAAATGGGTAAAAGACATGAATAGACACTTCTCCAAAGAAGACATCCAGATGGCCAACCGACACATGAAGAAATGCTCAACATCACTCCTCATCAGGGAAATACAAATCAAAACCACAATGAGATTCCACCTCATACCTGTCAGAATGGCTAACATGAACATCTCAGGCAACTACAGATGTTGGCGAGGATGCAGGGAAAGAGGATCTCTTTTGTACTGCTGGTGGGAATGCAAGCTGGTGCAGCCACTCTGGAAAACAGTATGGAGGTTCCTCAAAGAACGAAAAATAGAACTACCCTACGACCCAGCAATTGCACTACTAGGCATTTATTCAAGGGATACAGGTGTGCTGTTTCGAAGGGACACATGCACCCCCATGTTTATAAAAGCACTATCAACAATAGCCATAGTATGGAAAGAGCCCAAATGTCCATCGATGGATAAATGGATAAAGAAGATGTGTTATAGATATACAATGGAGTATTACTTGTCAATCAAAAAGAATGAAATCTTGTCATTTGCAACTATGTGGAAGGAACTGGAGGGTATTATCCTTAAGTGAAATTCAGAGAAAGACAAAAATCATATGACCTCACTCATATGAAGACTTTAAGAGACAAAACAGATGAACATAAAGGAAGGGAAACAAAAATAACATAAAAACAGGGAGGGGGACAAAACAGAAGAGACTCATAAATATGGAGAACAAACTGAGGGTTGCTGGAAGGGTGGTAGCAGGGGGGATGGGCTAAATGGGTAAGGGGCACTAAGGAATCTATTCCTGAAATCATTGTTGCACTATATGCTAATTTGGATGTAAAATTTAAAAAAAAGTAAATATAAAATAAAAATAAAAGACACACAAATATAACAAAGAAAAGAAAAGAAAGAAAAGAAAGGAAAGGAAAAGAAAAGAAAAGAAAAGAAAAGAAAAGAAAAGAAAAAAGAAAAGAAAAGAAAAGATACTGAAGGGGTGCCTGGGTGGCTCAGTTGTTTGGGCATCTGACTTCGGCTCAAGTCATGATCTCACGGCATATGAATTCGAGCCCCAGGTCGGGCTCTGTGCTGATGGCTCCGAGCATGGAGCCTGCTTCAGATTCTCTGTCTCCCTCCGTCAATCACACTCTGTCTCCCTCTGTCTCTCAAAAATGAATAAACATTAACAAAAAAAATTTTTTTAATTTAAAACAAAAAAAGAAATGATACTGAATATGACACCAACAACGAGCTGTTTTAGTTTTTTTACTTTGATCTCTTTTATAGAAGGTGATAATAATCTGTGGAAAAGGCTTTACTGTACCATGCCAATATACTACAAGGAATATTTCAAAATAATACAAAAGTGATCCACAGACTTGACTATGTGAAGATCAACTGATCCAAAATGGTTTTTTCCTTAATTTTTCATAGTAATTGCCAAAAGTCCAACAAGCTGATTTTTCAAGAAAGATCATTCTAATAACTTTGAGTGTTCAATCCGTGCGATGGTCCAGTCAGGCTTTACTCCTTGTGTAAACTCCCTCTGAAATCTAGGGAAAAAATTACAAATAATATGAATCTTACATTAGTCCAAATACTTCTTGGATAACTATATCATTTCCAAATGTACATTAGAGGCAATTTTTAGCAACAAGCTAATGGTTAATCATAAATAAAAATCAAAACAAAAAAGTTTAATTTACCAATTCAATCAGGAAAAGTATCGTCACAAAATTAGAACATTTTCCACTAAAATGAGAGCATGCACAGAGGAGGGGCAGAGGGAGAAGGAGAGAGAATCTCAAGCAGGCTGCACGCCCACTAGAGCCCAATGTGGGGCTCAGACTCATGATGGTGAGATCATAACCCGAGCTGAAATCAAGAGTCAGGCGTTTAACCACCCAACCTACCTAGGTGCCCCTAAAATGAGTATTTTTAATGAACTGATATATACTCCAACATCTACCAGTCCTTGAGAGAAACTTGGGTATTATTCTGTTGTTAAATACTAGCTAGAACATATGCCTAATATGAGGAAAAATAAATTGGGCTATGGTGATGGAAAGGGTATTTTAGTGGAATTTGGTTTATATACATTAGATCAATCTTGAAAATAACAGTGTTTATGAGCTGCCCATGGCCTTAGTAGGGAATATCAGAGGAATCAAAGGTGAGTATTGATTATATTGTTCTTTAATTACAAGTGATATCTTTAAAAGGAGATGATTCTGTAGAATTGAAGTATTTAAATATATATTTTATATAATTACAAATAAAGCAAAATTTAAAAAAAGAAAAAAAGCACATTTCTTTCAAATAAAGTGAAACAATAAGGATACAATTCCCTTTTACCTTACTGAAACAGAACAGATTTTCTTAGGTCATTTTTGGGATTTATTATTTTAAATTAGGTTTATATACTTTCGGCAACATAATAGTATTGTCTTTTAAATATTAAATTATGTCTCCAGTAACATGCTTGACTGGTTCACTGTTCCAAATTTTATTAGCAAAAAATACACGATAGTGTCTCTTTTAAATACATTGCTAACCTACTAGATAGTACCTCTTTACAGGCAGGAACTCTTCATTTTTGTATCTGAAACCCTAACAGGGTACTTGATAAAGAGGGAATGATCAGTAAATGTCTAGTGAGTGAATCACCCATGTGCCACCTGTGGCAGATTTTATTTCCCGAGTAAGGTTATAACCATACGCCCCATCCCACATGCTCTTCTGCAATGGGACCCTGCTATTGCCCAATAAAAAGTGGAATCTCTCCATGTCCTTTCAACTGTGTAGGTCCTATGACTGCTTTGACAGGTAGACTAAGGTGGAAACGATGTTCCGATCCTGGGATAGCCCTTTACCAGACTAGCTGACCACCTGGTAAAACATGTGAACAGCTGGAGACTGCCACAGGCCCAAGCCATGAAGAGAGGCCCTGGGGAATGAGACATTATGTGCGGAAGTCAAGGAGCACCAAGCGGGGCACACGTGAGTGAAGAAGCCATCGTGGAAATGATTTCTCCAGCCCTTGCCACCCTGGTTGATGGCAGGTGAAGCAACGAAAACCTCATGGCTGTGCCTTTCCAAAATTCCTGAGCAGTAAAGCAGCACACAAAATAAATGGCTGCTTAAAGTTACTGAGTTCGGGAGTGGTTTATGACACATCGATAGACAGCTGAAACACCTTTTAATTACATTCAGCAGCATTACCTCTTTCTAATTTCTCAACACTTCTGTTTCATATCCAGTATGCCTTTATGACTTTCTCTCTTCTTAAATAACTTGCCAAATTTCAATGCTTTTCTTCCTAAAGCTCCCTTTAGCTTTCATACCTTCATACTTCCTTCATACTACCTTCCATTTTCTAGAGAAAGGAAACAATGAGATGGGATTAGACTTACTCATAGCTTGCACTAAGAAGTTGTTTAGTTTCCACGTTCTGATCCCCCAATTTAACCTGGAATACACTGGCTCCACTTAAAGTTTCACTGGGGATGTTGGCACTGGTTAGATACCAAAAGCACATCAGGATGTTAACAAACTTCCTTCCTTAGAGAAAAAACACACACACACACATACAAATACAAATCACAATAATCTATCATCCATATATTCAAAATGAAATTAGAAAGTGGCAGTAGCTACACGAGTTTGTATAGATCCTATTTTGTACGTATTCTAGTCTAACTAGAATAACAAAGTAAGATACTTACATTGATTTCTTCTTATTTTTAGAAAATTCTCCTAGGGTTTATGACATATTTACCTTCTCTGTATCTCAGAAATAATAGTTATGATTTCTTGAACATGTACTATTTACCTTCATTCACTCTGCTATGTGCTTAGTGATTCTAACAAGGTCCTGGGTTAAAATCAAGTAGTGACCATGGTGCTGAGATTTAATTTGAAATGTTAGGGAGAAGAAAATATTTATCACTAGAAGTACCTATAAAATGTTTCAAGTTAACATGCGTATGAAAAATGTTTAACTATAAAAGAGTCCTATATCAGAACTGCCTTGGAAAGTATGTAAGCAAAGGCTAGATTTCCTGTGTGCCTGGCACATACTACATTTGCAAATATTTGTAAAAGGAACAAATGAGTCAATAAATTTTGGGGAATAGTATAGGGGAAAATGTTTGCATTGGACAAGGAGAAAAATGAGATAACCAGTAAAGTTCCTTTCAATCTTTTTCATTATCTCCAAATAAATCCAATTTGGGAGTTCCACAGTTAATCTTACTTTCAAAACAGTCTTTAACTGATATTTTTTACTTTTTACTCATCACTCTTATTTAATCTACAGCTAGACATTTAAAATGTTCAATTGTTTCCTTCAAATTAGGAAATCTGAAACATATTTTCTATTTGAGACATGATAGCAGCCTTAGACAATTGTCATCAACTTAAGTGACAATATCTTCTCTTGTGAATGAAATAGTAGAGGAAGGTGCTTAGATAGAAGGGCTTAAATAACTATTACCATATCTTAACTCTTTCGTAGGTAGGTCCTTAAAGAATGAACGTATTATTTTTCTTGAATTTCTAAACATATCCACTGTACCAACAAAACCCCACTATTTCATGATTATCCACTAGTTTAGCCTATCTGGGCAATTATTTATCATTTAAAGTTGACTATGTTCCAGCAGTACCTTTCTCATCATAGTAAATGGAGATGTCTCCTGTTGATGTGTATACAATTTCATCTATGTCAGCAGCAAGGGCATTTTTATGGTTATCAGGTAATGAAGTAACCTTTTCCTTCAATACATGTAGCACCTAAGTATGGAAAAAAGCAAACCATAGTTCACCTACTGAATTTTCAAAAGCCTTTCAGTAAGCAGATGAATTCTTTATGGAATGAATTTTTCTAAACCTACTTTTTTTAATGTTTATTTATTTTAGAGAGAGAGCATGAGCAGGAGAGGAGCAAAGAGAGAGGGAGACACAGAATCCAAAGCAGGCTCCAGGCTCTGAGCTGTCAGCACAGAGCCCGACGTGAGGCTCAAACCCACGAACCGCAAGATCATGACCTGAGCTGATGTCGGATGCTTAACTGAGCCACCCCAGCACCCCTAAACGTATTTTTAAATTTACTACATTTACTCATATTCAAAAGCAATCCTGAAAGGCATCTAATTGCTCAACAGGTAATTCCTACAGAACATTCAGTACAAAAACAAGTGTAAGACATCGTATTTACTTAGCTATACCTTAAGTAGCAAGCATTCTATGCTTTTATATGACCCAAAGTACCCAAAAGTAAAGATACAAGGACTTTACTTTGGCTGATGGCACACATACTACTTTTAAGCATAAATAAGGGTAATGCATATCATTCTATTGCAAGAGAGTAATACACTTATTTTTAAAGGAAAATTAAAAGTATACTTTACCTCTTTGGCCACAAGTTCTTCCAATAGATCAAATTTGCATTGTGACAGCAACTTGGACACATGAGCAAAAGCCTTTTTAAAAAAAAAAGGTGAGGAGTGGTAATCATTATTTCAAAACATCATGCAAAATACCATACAACATACAATGCTCATACTTAATTAGCTTAATATCACAAAGACTATTTTATGATAAAGGATAAACAATGTCAAATACTATGATATGCTTCAAAGTTGCTTGGCTTGTCTCTTCTCATATGGCCTTCCCACATATACAGTAGTGAGCTGATTGCCAATTACGTAACCACTCTTAGGACCTGGGAAAAGATGGTATGTGTATAAACATAACTCTTCACATAAAAATCCTCCTACAGAATTCCTTTTAAAATAATAATGAAGTAATCACTGTTATCACTGTAATGACTATTATATGACCCCTCCCCCTTCCCCAAGAACCCAAAGAATTTTGTAAGTAGTACATTCTAGATTGTAATGGGAGTCTGGAGATCTGGGCTGCAATCTGAACCTCATTAAGATAGGGAAGGCAGGTTTGGGAAAGTGGGAGAAAATATAATGAGTGTACACAGTCTAATATAGTGAGATGTATGAGATCCCATTAAAAAAAATATTTTATTTATTTTTGAGAGAGAGAGAGAGAGAGAGAGAGAGAGAGAGAGATTATGAGCAGAGAAGGGGCAGAGAGAGACACAGAGAATCCCAAGGAGGCTCCACTCTATCAGTGCAGAGACCAATGCAGGGCTTGAACTCATGAACTGCGAGATCATGACCTGAGCCAAAACCAAGAGTTGGATGTTTAACCAAATGAACTACCCAGGTGCCCCAATATCCCATTTTAAAGTAGGGAGGAACCGACTACAATCCTCCATATTTTTAGCCGTGAGAAACGAAACTCTGTATAAGACCTACCTGTTTTCAAGTAGCTTTCAGTCTACTTGAGAAGGGAGGCAAGTAAACGGACAATTCAAGAATTATGACAGGGGCAAGAACAGGATGACTTGAGCAGAAGCACCACTTAAGTCAATCTGGGAGGACCAGAGAGGGCCTCTTAAAGGAAGGAACATCTCAGATGAAATGTGAAGAACTGGCAAGACAAAGCAGATGCAAAGTATGTCAGACAGACAATAATTGTTTGGGATGGAATGTTATGGGATGAACTGTTTCCCCCAAATTCATATGTTGAAACCGTAACTCCCAGTACCTCAGGACTGAATTTGGAGACAGGGTCTTTAAAGAAGTGATTAAGTAAGATGAGGGGGGGCCTTAGCCCAACCTGACTAGTGTCCTTATAAGAGGAAATACTGACACACAAAGCACCAGGGGCACATGCACACGGAGGTGGGGGGGGGGGGTGGAGACAAGAGTGAGGACACAGAAGACAGCTATCTGCAAGCAAAGGAGAGAGACTTCAGAAGAAACCAAACCTATTAATACCTGGATCTTGGACTTCTATCCTCTAGAACTGTGAGGAAATAAAGTTCTGTGCCCCAGACTGTGGTATTTTGCTATGGCAGCCCTGGCAAACAGACCTAATAAGAGTTGTTGTGGGGCGCCTGAGTGGCTCAGTCGGTTAAGCGTCCGACTTCAGCTCAGGTCACGATCTCGCGGTCTGTGAGTTCGAGCCCTGCGTCGGGCTCTGGGCTGATAGCTCAGAGCCTGGAGACTGCTTCCGATTCTGAGTCTCCCTCTCTCTCTGCCCCTCCCCCGTTCATGCTCTGTCTCTGTCTCAAAAATAAATAAAACGTTAAAAAAAAATGAAAAAAAAAAAAAGAGTTGTTGAATTTTCAGAAAATGCATATATCCAAATGGATTCCAGGACCCCTTGCAAACATGTGACAGGCCCTCAGGGTTCAAAGACACTATCTGTATTAATAAGCCTTCATGTGAGGAAGACGGGTGGTATTTAGGTAAGAAGAAAAAAGACCATAACGATCATGGTGAAACCAACCACTACATTCTAGTTTGTATGGGCAAGGTGTGATGTTTGTGTGGCCTAAGAAGATCACACCTGAGCAAATTATCTGATCAGATAATATCGATCAGGAGGCTGCTCTGAGAAGGCTTAGATGATACAGGAGTGTCTAACCTAAAGAGGCTAGGAAATAGTCTATACAACATGCAAGAAGATACAGGAAGATACAGGAAAATAAACACTATATGATTAATGTGGTTTGATGGCAGTAATAGGGAAGATGGATCATATGCACATATCAATAGTGTGACATTGTGATATAAGAAGAAAATATACACTTGTTCTCTGTTCCACCTCCTGGCACAGAGTTCCTAAAACAAGCCCCTTTCAACCATACTGGAGTTCAGGCTAATGAGGTGACTGTTGTCAGAAGAACCAACTACGTGATCAGAGGGTTGAAACTTTCAGCTCCACCCTAGACTCAGGAAGGGAAGAGGGGCTGGGGATTGAATTAATCACCAATGGCCAATGATTTAACCATTCGTGGCTAAATAATGGAACCTCCATTAAAAACCCTAACGAAGGAATTAGAAGAGCTTCCAGGTTGGTGAACATGTGGAGATGCTGGGAAAGTGGTGCACCCAGAAAGCACGGGAGCTCCATACCCTTCCCACATGCCTTGCCCTATGCATCTCTTCCATCTGGCTGCTCCTGAATTGTATTCTTTCTAAAAAACTGAAAATAGCAAGTAAAGTGCACTCCTTAGTTCTATGAGCTGTTTTGGCAAATCATGGAACTTGAGGAAGGGGAATGTGGGAACCCTCCATTTATAACTGGCCCAGTTAAATGGAGGCCTAGACTTGTAATTAGCATCTGAAGTGGAGTCAGTCATGTGGGACTGAGCCCTTAACCTGTAGGATCTGTATTAACTCCAGGGAGTTAGTGTCAGAACTGTCGTAAGCTGCCCTGATGAGGCATTGATGACAAGGAGTATCTAACCTAGAGAGGCTTCTAAGAAATAGCCCTCTTTTTCATAGAAAAGGACAAAACTTAAGATATATAAGAAAACATACAGTATATGATTACTGCTGTTTGATGGCAGTAAGAGGGAAGATTCCATATTATATGTACATATTAATGGAAAGCAGGGTCTGTGGAGCTAATAAAGCTATAGCACTGGACCACATATTTCCCTGGCTCATGTGATGAATAAAAGCTTATTCAGACCATAATTAACCTTCTCAATTTCTAGTGACTGAAGGACCAAGACTGCTTATAGACAGGGTCACAAGACATTGCTTACAATGCATCCTTGAGCCAACTGTTTTATCATCTGTAAAGGAGAATTAGACTAAAATGGTCCTGAAGATGCCTTTTTGTTTTCATGTTCTCTGATATAAAAAAAAAAAAAAAAATCTGAATGAACGTGCTCTAATGATAACTTGATATTCACAACCCAAGGTAACATTTTATTGCTGAGAGGTTAGATTAAGGAGAAAGGGCAAGTGGAGCCCATGAGAGTAGATGAACTAGCTAAGGCTTTTGCACCAGATTATTCCTAAGCCCTAGACTTTTAAACCCATGCAAAGAAGACACAGTTGCATTATTGCATAAAGAGATCTAGTAGGGTGAAGGTTTTTTGGCCATGTCCTCTTAAATCTTAGGTGTTAAATAACTGATTTGCTTGATATAAAAGGTATGTTATAAGTAAGCATTGGTTTAAAGGAATTGATAAATATTTGCCATGGATGGCCCAACATTCCTTTTGGAAATCACAATGGTTAAATGCACAAAAACCGACTTAGATGAGGCAAAACGTGTATACAGACTGGCTGATGAAAGGATGGAGATACTACTTAATAGCAAGGATGAGGGCAAAAATAGCTAATAGCTGGAGACCAGAGAGTGATCTGGATCAGAGAGTGGCTAAAAAGTGTCCCATGCTCCTCTGTGTTCAGAGGACATGGGGTGTAAAACCTGATTCCTGCCCAAGAAGGGGAGAGGGTTTCCATTCCTCACTGACACATAAATGAGCTGGTACAGTCATTTAATATGTTATGAGGCACACAAGTTCATGTGTCCTCAGTGGGCATTGTGGAGGATAGTAGAATCACACCAATTTACCTCTACATGACAAAAGAGTTTGAGAACTGATATGAGCAGAGGTTTACCACTTATAACGCTATTAATCAAGCCTGCCTTTTGCTTTTTAACTTTTTTATAAACACATAAATCAGTCAAGAGTTGACTCAGGGAAGCAGGAGGCAGGAGTTAATATTGACACTGATTATATGAAGTTGGAAACATTTATTTATACAATCAGTACTGTGAAATAATTACAGTTATAGTATAAGTTTAAGGTATATGGCAGTATGAACTGGGAAATAAACTATGACTTCTATTTATCAACAGTTCTGAAATGTTTGGTTATGACAAACTCTCCGAGGGATTCGAAAGACATTTATAGATGGACTTTCATCCTAGAAAAGTGCATGTACACAAAAAAATCCGTAAATAATCTCAGGACCCAAAGTGACTGTTATGGGACAAGGGTAAGGCAAGGTATTATCAGCCACTCAGAAAGAAAGAGAAAGAAAAGGGAAGGGGTCAGGGTTATGAATCACCAAAGGCTATTTCTCAGTGTGTAGGATGTTATGCACTTATTAGCGACCAGGTTGCTCAGCAAATTCTTTGAAAGGGTAAAACTCCTTATCTCTAAATTAGTCTTTAAAGAGTATGATGGGGGAGAATTCGGGGGTAGGGAGATGGGCTGGGGAGCTCTGCCAAATGGCTAGCAGGAAGTTTTGTTTTTCTACCTAAAATTACATTATTGCATTTGAAAATGCTACCTTATTTACTCTTCAAAACGATCGCATCTACTCATTCATTTATTCAACTAACATTTGTGGAGCGCCTGCTATGTGCCAGGCATGGTCTTCTTAATTTTGCAGAAAGTGATGTTCAGAAAGATAAAACCATGTAGCTTTTAGGTGGCAGAAATGGGCTTTGAATCGAATTCATTTCTATCGGATTCAAAACCTGTAGAGCAGAAAAAGGAATTGGAGGACTTCAGCTGGTGGAACTGGTGTCTCAATCGAACCCCTCTTCCTCCTCGGCGACCGTGCAAACGTAAGAAGCAGCTGAATTTTAGCCAAGAAGTAGCGGAGGGCTGTGTCTGGGTCACTACCCACTTTGGATACCTTGGGACCCAGTGAGGAAACCTCATCGCTAAACACTTTTTGCATGGAACCGCTGAATGCAGGAGAGGCGAACAGGTCACCCCCAAGCAAATGAACAAACCTGCTTGGCTCCCTCAGAGAATTCTGCGATGCTGAACTCTTGGTCGAAATAGGCCCAGATCAGGAAAGCGTAAATTCGAGTCCGAACCCAGTTGATGGGGTTGGAGAATCCCAGAATGATCATCTTGGTTTTCTGGCGCGGCTGGGGCTGCTCCTCGGCGCTGTAGCTGCGCCGGGGGTAGGCAGGGAAAGCGGAGAGGGCTGCGGGTAGTCCCGGAGGGCTGAGCAGGGGACGCTGCGGGCCCCGAGCCGGCAGCGCCGAGGCCCAAGTGACTCGAGGAAGCGGGACCGGTCCGGAGCCGAGGCGGCGGCGGCAGAAGCGGCAGAGTTCAGCCAACGGCGGTCTCACCTCGGCTCCACGGGGAGTCCGGGGTCGGCCGGCCCCGCCGGGCAGCGGCGGAGCGAGCAGCAAGCGGGGCAAAAGACGAACAGCCAGCGCCATCTTTATGGCTTTTCACCCCAGTCCCTGTCTGTGCCGTGTCGAATGAAAGTCGGTGGGAAACCAGCTTGGCCGCATCCGGAGGAGACTAGAGAGTGAATCTGGCCTGTTGCTGCCACCTCTGGTGAGTCGGCCTCACTCCGGCTCTCCGGCACGCAGCTCACGCGGAGGCCCTGTGGCCCCGGGCCCGGATCTCCGACCACCCGCTCTAGCGAGTCGAGCGGCCCCGCGGACCTTTTCTCTCCGGGTCGCGTTTCCGGGCGGATGGCGCGCTGACGGACGTGTTGGGCCAGGGTTCCTGGGACTTGAGCGGGATAGGCGTGAGCGACCATGGCCTGGCAGAGCATCCCGGTAGCCCGGCTGGAGGGCGTTTCGCAGGAACAGTTCACGCAGCAGCTGTACCCGCAGGTGAGGCCCTCGGGCAGGCCGAACCGCAGGGAGCCAGGGAATACCTGTCCCTGCCACTCGGGCGGCTCCGAACTGCTTTCTGGAGACCCAGGGTATGGGGAGGAGCCGGCAGGCGGCTGAAGATGGCTTGTTGGCTCTGTGGCCAGGGGAGAGAGCACATGGGGGATGTCGAATGTATCATCTGTCAAGTTTTCCAGGGAGAACAGCGCCACGTTTTCGGGGAGCAGGGTGACAGCGGAGCCAGGAGTGCGAGAAATAGCTTGCCTGATAAGCGCTGCTCGCTGCGAAGGGTGGCTCTGGACGGACTTTATTATTTTGTCTTCCTCCGTTACCATGGCAACGAAGGGAGTTGCGTTGGGTTTCTTAAAGTTTAGAGGTTTCGTCGCCCCACTGGTTGCGTGAAAGGCGCGTGTTAGTCTACTCCACTGACTGGGTTCAGAAGAGCAATTTTTCACTGCATCGAGCCAAAAGGGAAAGCAATGGGAATCCCTCGGGAAACTGACTTCCCCTGGTCTTGGGTTCTAACTAACCTGAATTCCAGTTCAGACGTTGGAACCTCTTATATGTGTAATTCGAACCTCAGTTCCTTAAGAGAATACTCAAGAGGATAATATTAAAGAGAAGTATTTTGACTCGCGGTGCTTTGTAAGGGAATCCAGGCTTCAGAACAGACTAAAGAGTCCAGCAGGTACTTAAAAGAAAAATATAATCCACAAGCTGACAGTTAGTATGCTTATGGTAGAACTCTCCCTCAGCAATTTTACTTGATATTTAGAAGGGTGGTCACAGAGCTAGTTCTCAGTATGAAAAAAGTCAGGAACGAAGTTTTTTGATTGCTTGTTTGTTTGTTTGTTTGCTTTTAGGAGTTAGCAATCTAGAGCGAAGATCTAAGCCTTCATTTATTTGTGGGTCTAGTGCTGGATGGGTTGTTGTTGCCCTCCCTACTGCCACCTCAGGATGTGATCGCGTAAGATGCTTGTAGGGCACGATTGTGGAGAAACAATGTATGTGAAAATGCTTTCTAAGATGCATGGCAAAGAGTATTTTGTAACGTAATCTTTACAGACAAGATACATATAATATGTCACAAAGTGGACATACTTAAGTTTCCTAAAGTGGGATATTGCAAACAACACCCTGGCCACGATGTAATAAAGTAGAAACTAATAAAACTGTGAAACAAGACCTTTCTACTTGGAAACACTAAAGAAAATCGATGAGGGGGCATAGTCCTCAGATTTTTAACATGTTTTAATAATTAACAGTGTGATATAGGTGCATGAATAGATAGACCAGAGAAACAGAATAGAAAGTCTGGAGGTGTACATCTAGAAATAAATTTCCATTCATATGGGCATTTAGTATGTGATGACCATGATGTGTTAAAAATCACTGGGGCAGGGCGCCTGGGTGGCTCAGTGGGTTAAGCAGCCGACTTCGGCTCAGGTCATGATCTCGCAGTCCGTGAGTTCGAGACCCGCGTCGGGCTCTGTGCTGACAGCTCAGAGCCTGGAGCCTGTTTCAGATTCTGTGTCTCCCTCTCTCTGACCCTCCCCTGTTCATGCTCTGTCTCTCCCTGTCTCAAAAATAAATAAAACGTTAAAAAAATTTTTAAAAATCACTGGGGCAAAGGAACTTTTAAATAAGTGATGCGGGGGCAACTAGTCATTTTAAAAAATGATAAAATTAGATTTATATCTGACATCATGCATAAGAATAATCAAATCTCTAAATGGATCAGAGACATAAATGTAGAAAAATTAAACTACACGGGTGTTAGAAGAAAACATGGATAAATTCCTCCATAATCTAGGTCAGTGGACAGTCTAACTGTGACAGAAAATTCAGGTGTGGTAACAGATTAAAATTTGAATACATAAAATACAAGCTGGGGAAGAAAGTATTTGCAACATGTTTCATAAAGGGGCGGAAAAGGCCATGTATATAAAAAACTTCTAAAAATTAAAGGGGTGGGGTGTGAAAGGCCAAAAATCTGATAAAATGTGAGCAGTTGACCAAAAAAAAAAAAAAAGATAAAAAATAGCCTCTACACATGAAAAGATGTTCAACTTTACTCATAAGAGAACTTAAAGCTACACTGATACACCATTTCTTATCTATGGCTTTAATAATACTCTTGGTGAGGCTGTGAAGAAACTAGAACTCTCACACTTTATGCCAAGTGGTACAACCCTTGTGGAGAGGAATTTGGCATATCTAACAAAACTATGTGTGTTTACTTTATAACCCAGCAATCCCTCTTTGAGGAGTTTACTTTGGGGATTATTGCAAATTATCTAAAAATACTATGCACAGGAGAGTGATTGGTTAAATTGTTCATTTACATTATGGTGTACAAAGCAGTAAAAAAGAATGAGGGAGATAATCTGAACTGATAGCAGTGATTTCCAGGATATATTTTTAAATTAAAAAAAATATCAAATTACCAAAAAAAAAAACCCTCACAAAATATGCCACTTTTTTTTTTGTAAAAAAGAAGGAGAAATAAGGAAGTATATGTGTTTCTGTTCTCTGCCAAACAAACAAACAAAACCAGGAACGATAAGCCAAAAATGAGACTGGTTATCTATAAGGGATGAGTGAGCAGGAAGTAGAAGAATATGGATGGGATGACCTCTTCGCATAGTTTTGACTCTGGGGATCACATTAATGTTTTACATTCTAAAGTAATACTGATAATAAAATTAATGGTGAGTAGTGACTAAAAAAACCAAAACTCTAATGTAGAATTTAAAAAAATAACAAGTGAACTTAAGTAAGGGGGAGGGAGATAAGTAACCCAAATCACTTTTGAGCACAGTACTTGGTATGTCTTCAGTCTAAAGACAAAAAGAACTGTAAACAAATACTGAACTCTAGTTAATAGACTTGCTTTTTACAGTGATATGACTTAGCAATCGTGAAAGTATTTATTGTGAATTCTGGGATTATGCAATTGATTAAACATTGAAGATGATAGCAACAAGGTTTCTCACTGTTAACAGAAGAGAGTTACAAATATATAAACAATGAAATTTAAAATGAACCTTGTGTAAGATCGGTATTGGGGTTTCAGTGTTGGTGGTATTTTGGTTTGTTCATACATACATCTATTAAGTGCATATGTGTATATAGTGTATATGTATGCTTGGAGAGAGAGAGAAATAGATATAGGTATATACATATGTGGGCTATGTGTGATTATGTGTGTGTCTTTGGGAAAAGGAGAAATGAATATACACAAACTTTCACACATTTCTTAGCTCTGTCCACTGAGAAGGCCTAGAAGTAATGACACCCCAATAGCAATGAACACACCTAATACCAAGATCATGGTTTCTAAATATGAAATGACTGTAGGGCTGGGAGAGAAAAAGTATAAAAGGATTCTGGATTGTGGTTTTTTGCTATAAAGAAAGGATGTGTTCAGGTAAAAATTCACAAGAGCCAGCTTGATTGGATCCTACTGGCCAAATGTGAGATATTTCAAGCATCAAATTAAATCAGTAGATTAAACCAAGTGAATAAAATAAATAAATGGAGATGTTAGAGCTCATTTTGACATTAGAATGCTACCTAATGTAGAAGATGATGAAATTTTTTAAAAATCATGATTTTTGCATTCATCATAGTAATACTTGATTCAGGCAGGAATTACCAGTTGCTCAAAATTAACATCACAAATAATAGAGCAAAATATGTGCTACCTGATGTGTTGCACTGAGGAGGACACAGCATTGCTTCCGTGGTACATTTCTTCCAAAAATGTATGACCTGAATCTAATCACAGAGAAACATGAGATAAACTGAAATAGAAGGGCATCCTACAAAATAATTGGCCTGTACTTTTCAAAAATGTCAAGGTAGTGGAAGAAAAAGGCTGAGGAACTGTTCCAGATTAAAAGAGACATGGCAACTAAATGCAATGTGGGATTTCAGAAATAGACAAAAAAAAAAAAAAAAAAAAAAAAAAAAAAGCTATAAGAGATAATAGGACAATTAGCAAATTGGATATGGATTGTAAAGTAGTAGTATTTTTATCAGTGTTAAATCTAATTTTGATAATTATTCTGTGGCTATGTAAGAAAACATCTTTGTTCTCAGAAACCATACTCAAGTTTTTGGAGATAAAGAAGTGTGATGTCAGCAACTTACCTTGAAGTTAATTTATTTTTAATAATATGTTCCTCTCTATACACATAGTGAACATGAGAGCAAATGGTGAAGTAAATGGGGCAAAATGTTAAATTAACAGTTGGTGAATCAGAGTAAAGAGTATATATGGGAGTTCTTTGTAATGTTCTTGCAACTTTTTCACAAGTTTGAAATAGTATCAAAATAAAAAGTTACAAACAATATTGACTGTAAAGTACACATTTTAATTATTTATATTTTTGTTATAAATAGCACTTGTGAAAATGCTGTAAGTAATGTTCAGATTTGTTGTTCCTAGCTAGTGATGGCACTGCTGTTTTGTTTGGTTTGTTTTCCTAATGTTAAATTTTGTTCTAAGTGTATTACATTGTTGCTCTTCCTGTTTCAGTTACAGCATGAATTGTCAAAAGGTCTGAGTCTGAGCATCTTAGGATCAAGAATCATTTCTTACTGTTTTTGTCCCTGTATTGCCAAATATAACTCCTCATATATTATTCATTTTCCCTAATTTTTTGTTGTATGTTTTTGCCACTTACAGAGAAAACCTCTAGTGTTGGAAGGAATCGATTTGGGGGCATGTACAAGCAAATGGACAGTGGATTACCTGAGCCAAGTTGGAGGGAAAAAAGAAGTAAAGATTCATGTTGCTGCAGTTGCCCAGATGGACTTCATTAGTAAGAACTTTGTATATAGGTATTTTCTTCTGAGGCTTACTCTGGGATTACAAATAGCTTTTAAACCTTTATAAAATAGTTTTGTATTATTATACAAAGACCATACTGCATTTCATCTTTTGGCTAGTTTGATACAGTCATGGAATAGCTTACTAATTTTTAAATTCTAAATTTACATAATTATATAAAGACATTTTCAAAGACCATTTTTTAAATAGGGTATATGCCTGCTACCTTCTGGAACTCTGGAAGGAACCAGATTTCTATAACTTGAGTTAGATTAACCCCCAAATTGGGTCTGCTGTAGTCATTCAGTGCTTCATTAATTAATCGATCCTACCTCATTAGTAATTGTTATCTAGAGTAATGAATTCTAAAGTTTCCCTTCATAACCTAGCTTGATTTTTAATGCCCTTATTTTTAAAAGATTTTCTAATTCTTCATTGTTAGAAAAGCATAAGCCCATGCTTTCTTTTTTCTGCTCCCTCCAGAAATATAGGTCAGGTAGTTGCTATGTTTGCTATAGGTTTTCATCAACTTGGATAACTTAAAAAATCATAATTTTCTTTTTTGACACAATAACCTTAGATGCTTTTAATTTCCCTTGTGTTTATCATTTTATGCTTGAGATGTCTTAAAAGTAAGTAAGATAGTTAAAAGCTGCTGAATGTCCAAACTTTAATGTTTTAAATGCTATAATCTTACAGATTTAATATGCTATTTATTCCCATAAGTTTCATTAAAAATGTTTTTTAAAAAAAAATTTTTTTTTCAACGTTTATTTTTTGGGACAGAGAGAGACAGAGCATGAACGGGGGAGGGGCAGAGAGAGAGGGAGACACAGAATCGGAAACAGGCTCCAGGCTCTGAGCCATCAGCCCAGAGCCTGACGCGGGGCTCGAACTCACGGAGCGCGAGATCGTGACCTGGCTGAAGTCGGACGCTTAACCGACTGCGCCACCCAGGCGCCCCTCATTAAAAATGTTTAAAAAAAAACAAATTTTTATATTCTGTGCACATGCAGTTTCCAGCAAATTCAGTTGAAAAACCATGTAGTTCACAAAAGACTGATTTTTAAAGAAAGGTGGTTCTCACTGTTCCTTCCAGAGTTTAGAGATGAGTTAAACAGAGCTTCTAATGTCCAGAGCCATTCCTTTCTCATTAGAAATATCCAAGCTCATATAGCAGCTTGCCAAAGTATTTCTTAGTTTTTGAGCCTTTGAATATTCACCATTATAGTTTTGGTGTTTAGTAGGCCATGAATTGAATCTAATTGCCATAAGTTTTAATAAGTGCAAGAACTTTTCATTTTTTATTAAACCAGAAAAGTGGAAGAAAGTGCTGGAATGATGAACATTTTTAAGCCAGCAATTAATGATGTTTATTTTCCAGAGAGTCCAAAACCATAACAAATGGGCATTGAAACTTCATCTTGAATTGCTTTGATGTTTTGTCATGTTCCATAAACTTTTCAAAACTTGTTTTGAAGCACATACATTATGTAATAGTTCTTATCCCAGCTTTCTCCAAGCCTTTCACTAGAGCTACTAAAGAGTTGCAAGATTATTTTCTTAGTGCAAGAAAAAAATAGATGCAGTCATTTTTGGCAGTTACCAACCAGGGAGTAGGAAAGAAGGGAGGCATCTAGGTCAAAAGGAGTCTAGAAAGTAAGAAATCCTACACACATGTATCATTGTTACCACTTCAGTTTAAGGTTGCATTTCTGCTTATTAAATATTTGAAAAGCAATACATTCCCAAGTCTTAGCTTTTACTTCTTCCTTCTTGGTGCCTTTCATTGTTCCTCTAGAATCAGGGTAGTATGAGGAGAGTCTTGTGTGGTGAAAGAATATTGTTGGTATTTTTCTGGGCGTTCAAAAAAATAAGTTAAGTCTGACTCTTACATAAGCTTTATTTAACTGCTTCTGTCTATCACGTCATCTAATTCCCGTCATCATCCTGCTCTTATACTTTTATTAATCCTGATCTTGATTTTGCAAAGCAGCCTTTGCAAATGGGGACCAGGACAGTGAAGATTTCTTTTTCTTTTTTAAGAAAAAGAAACTACTTTCATGCTGCTAATGGGTACATTATCATTGTTGTTCACCCTACCATCTGTCCTTTCCTGAGCACTTACTATATATCAGGTGCTGTGCCAAGCATCCTAGATTATATTAGTCATTTAATTTGGAAACTATCTGTGAGGTAGTTTTTGTTGTTTGTTGTTGTTGTTTATGATTACACAGTTGAGAAAACAGAGGCTTAAAAACATTAAGTAACTTACCCAAGATCATATACCTTGAAATAATGAACCAAATCTATACCCAAATTTGCCTGACTCCACAGAGCCCATGAGACTAACCCCTCTTTGATACTATCTCCCTTACTGGTCTGTCTACCAGTCCAGACAAATGGAATTTAAATAGCAGGTGTCCTTTTTTTTGAAACATGCATAAGATAGATAAAACCTCTAGACCAAGGAACTTCCTAATTCATACCTCATTTCCCCCTGTCTCAGCTTTGCTTACATAGAAGCTCTGACAGGCACCACTACATGAGGGAAAAGATTGCTGATAGCACCCAAGTTCTGCTTTTCTTCATTGCCCTGTTCTCGTGCAGGTCTTAAAACCCTTCTGAGTTTTCCTAGTAAAAAGATAAGCCTGGGCTACTGTACCAATTACAGGGGTAGCTCTGGACCAGAGAAGCTTCTACATTTTCCCCAAACTCTTCAAAGATGCTTTAGTAGGAATAAGGGTATGTGATGAGGTCAGAGAGGAAAACATTGCATAGGGGGATTCCAAGTAAATTTGTTGATATAATTAGCCAGAAACTGTAGTAGGAAATTGGTCTGAGCAAATGGCAGACTCCTTTCTTCTCTCTTGGCAGTGCTCACTCTTGTACATAATTATCAGCAATGTCCTCAAGTTCAGACTGACATTCATAGCCACAGGACTCACTAGTTCGTAATCTGGCATCAGATTCACTTAGCTTTACAAAAGGATACAAGGCGGGAAACCACATTCTAGCAGTATAGGATCAGTGGGAGTCTTTATTCCAATACAGTAGCCATTTTTTGGCTCACCAAGTGACAGCTTAGTTGTAAGGGAACAAGACTATATAGGTGGGTACAGAAACACCCTAGTTTAGTCAAGCCACAGAATCCACAGAAACCAGTGACACGAAATGGCCCCGTGAATTTAGCTTCTAGGTTCCACCAAGGGACAAACTCAGTTACAAGAGTTACACTGCACACAGGGAAGCCAAATCTTTTGCTTCTTAACAAATATTTACAGTCCACTCATCAGCCTTTTAGTTCAGACATAGTTTATCAATCAAGGGTCATTTTTACAATACACAATGTTACCTGATATCACAGCTAACATTCCACATTTATCTTAAATCAGTAAGTTTTTATGAAAACATTGCTAGGAGAAGGTAGGCCCAAGGTCATCTTTTTATAGAGAAGGAGAAAGGGTTTTTGCTAACCCTTTCTCCCCACCTCCTCAGTACACATTTAAGTGGGAAGATATTAGGTAGGAAGAATGAAAAGATTACAACTCTTAATTGGACTTTTGGAGGTTGGAGTGCAGTGGAGGGGTGGAGGAGAGGCTTTTGACCCAGAAACTTTTGAAGACTTCATTTTCTTGATGTTACTGTTGTCATCTTCATGTGGGGGTCAGTACTTTTGATTCTAGAATGTTGAATAGATAGGATGGGACCCAGAGAAATGGTAGCCTTCCAGGCTCAAGAGTAAGACAAAAGGCAACAAACTGCTTCTGTGATGTTCATCTCTGTTTATAAGGGTGGAAGGAGATAGCCATTTAAACAGAAATATTGAAGAAGAATAAAATTTGGTCACTTCACTGAATTCTTCTTGAGGTATTCCTCAGGATCTTAAAAAAATTTTTTTAATGTTTATTTATTTTTGAGGGAGACAGACACAGAATGCAAATGGGTTGGGGCAGAGAGAGAGGGAGGCACAGAATCTGAATCAGGCTGCAGGCTCTGAGCTGTCAGCACAGAACCCGACATGGGGCTCGAACTCACAAGCTGTGAAATCATGACCTAAGCTGAAGTCAGATGCTCAACTGACTGAGCCACCCAGGCGCCCCACCTCAGGATCTTTAAAATGACAGAGTGGTGGTGGGGCGCCTGGGTGGCTCAGTCAGTTGAGCATCTGACTTTGGCTTAGGTCGTGATCTCATGGATCATGGGTTCAAGCCCCGCGTTGGGCTCTGTACTGACAGCTCGGAGCCTGAAGCCTGCTTTGGATTTTCTCTCTCTCTCTCTCTCTCTCTCTGCCCCTCCACCATTCATGCTCTGTCTCTCTCTCCCTCTCAAAAATAAATAAACACTAAAAAAAATTTTTTTTTTAAATGACATAGTAGTGAAGGAGACTGAGAGCAGTGTTATGGGCCTCTGTTTTCCCTGGTAGTGCCTAAAGGCAGGAAGATCAGTGAGAGAGGGAAGGACTTGATCTTCACTGGACCATTTGCTTACTATCTCTTCCAAAGTAGCACTAGTAGTTTGTTCCATTTGTCAGTCAAGACTTGTTTTGCCATGACACTTGAAAATAAGTAGCAAGTTTGAAAGTTTGTGTATATGGAGAGATAACCAGATACCACAGAAACATTTTTCTAACAGTAACTTGGAATAGGAGGATATTGACATTAGAATGATTCATTTGCACCATAGATTTAAAAACCTTTAATGTTTGAAATCAAAACTTTAGACAATCTAGGTCAAATAAGCACACAAATGAATTTTGAAAAATTGCACATAATAGATACAATAAAAATTATGGATACTGTAAAACAGAAGATCATATAACTCCAACAAACCTATATATATACCTATAGAATATTACTGGTTGATTTATTATTAAGTCTAAGGCTACTTTTTTGTTTATTTCAGAACTTTACCTTTTGATTTATTAAGTCTAAGGCTTCTTTTGTGTTTATTTCAGAACTTTACCTTTTGATAAGTTGGTTCAAAGGGCAGCTGAAGAAAAGCATGAAGAATTCTTTATTTCAGAGGTAACTGCTTTGAACGTTATTTTGTTTAGAAAGCATTAATATCTGTATACTAATATTTCTTGTACAAGAACATTAGATATACCAGAGTTGTCTCCTTCTCTGATAGCTGTTTTTAAGGTTTGGTTGTATATGCCGTAGATCTAGTTTTGCTATTTATTAGATCTCAAACCTTGGCCATGTTATTTTTCTGTGCCTTGATATACTCATCTATAAAACAGGAACAATAATAGTACCTATTTGATAAAGTTTTTGTGACAGTTAACTAAATAAAATCAATGCTTGACATGTAGAAACTACTCACTAAATGTTAGCTGTTAATAATACTTTCTTTGAAAATGCTTTGGTGTGTGGGCACCTAGGTGGCTCAGTCAGTTAAGTGTCTGACTTCAGCTCAGGTTATGATCTCACGGTTTGTGAGTTCAAGCCCCACATCAGGCTCCATGCTGACAGTGTGGAGCCTGCTTGGGAATCTCTCTCCCCATCTCTGCCCCTCACCCACTCATGCTCTCTCTCTCAAAATAAACAAACTAAAAAAAAAAAAAAATGCTTTAAGAAAATGCTTTGGTCTGATATGCAAAGTTCAAATGCTAAAAGAGAACTTTATTTTCGTATCTTTTTGACTGTTAGACTGTTTCTATATTTTATTATTGTTAGTTATTATCAATGTGATTGCTGTTGTATTTGCTGTAACATTTGTTCAGAATTAAATGCAGAAGAATTCTACTTATTTACATTATAATCCAGTTTTAAATAATTCAATTTAAATATCTTGAGATAAGACATTGCGGCTTATATAGAAATACATTTTTAACAAATTCACTGTTATCTCAAAAGCACATTTTAAAAATAAACTGCTTGTTAAGTTTTGAATAAAGCTGTTGTCTGCATTTGAGCCAGCTGGGCTGGTGGCCAGTTTGGTTGTGATGGGTGCTGCCTGTTCACGGTTGTTTCAGCAGGGAGTGGTTACACTAGATTATCACCAGGATCCCTCCACACTCTGCAGGGCTGTGATTCTATGATATGATTAGATTGTCTACTAAAACTGAATCCATTAGCTTTACCTGAACTAACAGTATATATTCATCTTATTTACAACTTTCCATAATTTTTAGACATAAATCCATAATTTTTAGGTGTAAGATGAATATAGACTATCAACTCAGTCCTTCAGGAAGCAGGTGCACAGATGGGCTTAGGAGTGCAAAAAAGTTTATTGGGGAGTAATACTTCTGAAAAGAAAGGGGAGGGTTAGGTGGGGGAAGACAGCATCTCTGCCAGCTCAAGGTGGAACTCCTCAGCAAAGACTGCCTGTTAGAGGAGTCCTGTGTGTGTGGGTGGGTGACTGTCTAGTCCTTTTCCATCTTGCTCAGTCAGTGGTTGGGGCTACCCCGACAAGAGCGTGACCTTGAAAGGCTGAATTTATTTTTTTCAATCCTGAAATATTAGAACGGACAGAAAACTTAGAATTCCGAAAACCATACTTTGAAACCTATTTACCCAGTAAGAAATTTATAGAAATTATGACGCTAGTTAAAAACATAAAAACACTGGATCTGAGGGGCGCCTGGGTGGCTCAGTCGGTTGGGCGGCCGACTTCGGCTCAGGTCATGATCTCATGGTCCGCGAGTTTGGGCCCCGCGGCGGGCTCTGTACTGACAGCTTGAAGCCTGGAGCCTGCTTTGGATTCTGTGTCTCCCTCTCTCTCTGCTCCTCCCCAATTCGCACCCTGTCTCTATCTTTCAAAAATTAATAAATGTTTAAAAAAAAATTGAAAACACTGGATCTGAGAGCTGAGTTAAATTTTTGGTCCTAGATTTATAATATGTTGTTAAGATAAATAATGTAGATTTTGAATTTTGTGTTATGATGGTAAGGTGTAGGTATAAAAGAGGCAGAATTCCTGAGTTGGATTGCCCTGTACTTGACCCAGTATCTCAGTTCTTTAATTTTTAGAGGAAATGCAAGCAACAGTAGTGTTTTATAATTCAAACACTTCTCTACTCTAGCTACTCAGTGAAGGGTAGTTGACAGTTTTTTAAAGTATCGACATAAATTTACTACTCTGATGTGACATATTTCTAATTCATACATGAGCTGACTCTAAAGGATTTGGCTTGAGAATTTATATGATCAGTTATAAGGCTTACCTTGATAAAATGCAGTGTTCTGGATTTTTAAAATATTTATTACTGAAAATATAAATTGTTATATTTATCTCGTATTCTACATTTGCATTATATGAAGAAGTTTGTTGTTAGCTTCCACAATACCTTGAGATCATGTGTGTTATACAAATGAGAATTCTTTTCAGTCTTATAAACTGTTAAGAGTGTAAGTAATTTAGAGCATAAAATCTAAACTAAGCATTGTAGGGACGCCTGGGTGGCTGAATCAGTTAAGCTTCCAGTTTCGGCTCAGGTCATGATCTTGTGGTCTGTGAGTTTGAGTCCTGTGTGGGTCTCTGCGCTGAGCGCTCAGAGCCTGGAGCCTGCTTTGGATTCTGTGTTTCCCTCTCTCTCTGCCCCTTTCCTGCTCGTGCTCTATCTCTCTCTCTCAAAAATAAATAAACATTAAAAAATAAATTAAGCATTGTGTTTTAGACATAGTAGGTATGTGTTGCCTTTCAAATTTATTTCATATAACATTTTGTGGATCTAGTCCTTCTAATAAGCGGCCTATGAAGCTATTTCTTCATATGGCCACCAGAGAGCATTAGTAGAAAGGGTAAGAAAACAGAACTGTTTCGAAAACAACTTAACTGGGTTAGATTTTAAGACTCATTTCATTCTGTCTTTACTTTCTAATATTTTTAAGTGAATATTTATGTTATTTTTCTTTGCAATATTTAAGGATGAGAAGTACTACTTACGGTCACTTGGGGAAGACCCTAGAAAGGTAAGAATTCTGAATGTAAAACAAATGCTTAAAACCTAAATGGATATATATATATTTTAATTGGCACTGTAGTTTTATACTTAGTGCCTGACACATGACTTGTTTCATCTTTTTCCATTCTTTTCTCAATGATTTGTGCCCTTGAATAAGACAAAATTATTAAAAGTTGGTTACTTAGTTCTTAGGCAGGACCATAGTATCTTAGTGTTTAAAGTCATCTACTCTAATCTCTATATAATTAAGAAATCCTTTCAACAATATATTTTACAGATGGCCATTCAACTAATAAAATATAATCTAAAATAATTATAAACATTCTGAATAATTCATTATATAAGTTTTGACATGTATTCAGAGTCAAATTAATATGGCTGCCTAAAATGATCAAGTAAGGGGCGCTTGGGTGGCTCAATCGGTTAAGCATCCAACTTAAGCTCAAGTCATGATCTCATAGTTCATGGGTTCGAGCCCCACATTGGGCTCTGTGCTGACAGCTCAGAAGCCGGGAGCCTGCTTCAGATCCTGTGTCTTCCTCTCTCTCCGTCCTTCCCCTGCTTATGCTCGCTCTCGCTCACTCTCTCTCAAAAATAAACATTAAAAAAATTAAAAAATAAAACGATCAAGTAAGATTCTGGTTTTTCCTTTTATTTCCCATTTCATTCTTTACTTTCTTTTAGTTTCCTCCCTTAGTAAAACCCACAGGTTTTACATAGTTGATAATGTTCAAATTGTTGACTCATAGATTTTAAATACTTAATGTTGGAGTAGATGGCAATTGTATGATTGTTGTTTAAATAGGAAGAACCTATTAATTAAGCATATAAAGCTTAACAGTACTGATATTGTTGAATCTGCAGTCTTGTTACATAATCTGTTATTACTTCATTTGAAAGAGCATGTGTTGGCTGTGGTCACCTACTAGTATTTTAAAGCAATGAACAGACTTTTGCCCCATTCCTCCTTGATATCTTGGGCTCTGATGGCAGACTGAAGTAAAACAAGCATTACACCAATATTGCATTTATTATTAAAATTTTTTACCATGTTTCTCTCAATGCAGGATGTTGCAGATATCAGAAAGCAGTTTCCTTTACTGGAAGGAGATATTAAGTTTCCAAAATTTTTCAAAGAGGAGCAGTTCTTTTCCAGTGTTTTTCGAATTAGCTCACCAGGATTACAACTTTGGACCCACTATGATGTATGCTACGTAAATGAGAAATCTGAAGCTATAGTCAATCTTTCGCATTTATAGATATAACATTTACAGTTTTAATGTTCTGTAGACTACCCTAAAGATCTTGGAGATATAATTTACTGAAACATGAGCTTTGAAAACAGGTGCTCTGCAAGTTGGTGCCTAGTTTCTCATATTTGCATTTCTCTGTGGTCTTGTTATATTGTGTGTATGTAAGTTTTGTGCAGGGTTTTTCTTTTTTTTTTTTTTTTTTTTTTTGTGAAAAATGGCCACCAGATGAGGGGGGAAAGTTGCACAAATGGCAAAAGTCATAAGGTTATGATATGAGGATGTGAAGATGACACATGTGACTAGGTGGAACTATTTCTCAAGAGAAAGGCAGAAGTTTGTGTAGATCCATTTCCAGTTGTAAGAATTTGGGGATATCTGAAGATCTTAGATTATATATCCCTTGAGAATGTGAAATGTCAACTGTATTGGTTGAGCAGCAAGATGTATATCATGGTATTATAATTTTACTTGCTTAAATATATGCATATAAATATTTTAAACACATTAATCCTACACATTAAAAGTGTAGGATTGTGTATGGTTTGTTGTTGGGTGGAGAAATTTAGGAAGCTAAAGCAATACCTAATAAGTTTCTAAACATAAAATAATTTTGGGGGTGCCTTGGTGGCTCAGTTGGTTAAGCGTCCGACTCTTGGTTTCGGCTCAGGTCATGATCTCACGGTTCGTGGGTTCTGGCCCCATGTCAGGCTCTGCGCTGGCACTGCGGAGCCTACTTGGAATTCTCTCTCCTCTCTCTCTGTCCCTCCCTCTGCTCTCACTCATGTGTCCATTTTTTCTCTTTCTCTCTCAAAATAAATAAACTTTAAAAATAAATAAATAAGGATAAAATAATTTTTTTTAAGTTCTAAATCAAGCTATATTGTTTTATAAATGTATTATAATTCAGCTGAGGATCTCTTGGGAGGATTGTAACATAATAACTCTAACTAAATGAGGTAGACAGATTCTTAGCTTAGTTTTTAAATGTTTTACATAAATGATATGGTGAGAAAATGATATGGTAACTGAAATATATTTTTAATTGTATTATGTGACTATTTTAAATTTTAACTAGTATCACTTTTATCTGGATTTATAATGAAATTTGATAAATCTTTTCTTAAAAATAAGTCAAAGGAGTGCTTGTTATATAGTTAAGGTTTACATAAGAAAAGGGTTAGTGAAAGGAGAAATGCTTAGGTAGAAGCAAAATGTAAATAATTATGAATATATCTTGCTTAGTATATATTTTAATTCCTTGGCTAAGAATTATGTATCTCCACCTTTTAACATTTTCCACAATGTGTACCAACAAAGTATATCCTTGCATATGCAGAAATCAAGATTACTCCATTAGTAAGTACATAAAGAACATTTGCCAAGTTATAGTCCAGTAGAAATAATTTGGAAATCAGGATGCCGTAACTAAATTATGGTTGGCTATATAAGAGTTTAGTAGTGGTTGATTACAGCAATACTTTGTGTTTTTCCAGCACCTAATTTTTCTAAGTGCTTTTCAATCTGTTGTCCAATGTTCATTGCACAGCATCCCCTGACAAATAAGTAAAATAAGTACTAACCAAGGGGAGCCTCAAATAGATGTAACTACCTTCTCTGTCAGAATACTGGGGCAAGGGCAAATAGTCCTCAGATTTCCTAATGGCTTGCCAGTCCTTACCATTTTAAGGCAATGCTGCTGGAATACCTCTAATAAAGGCACAGTTGTATTTAGAATACAAATGTTTTCTTTGTTAGATTAGAATATTACTGTAAGAGTTTTAGATAATGTGAGGCAAGTCTTACTAAAGGATAGGGTTTACATTTAACTGTTTGGAATACCACTGGTTCTATTTATTTGAATTTTAGATATTGCTTATCCATAAGTTCTTATTGGCCTTCAGGTAATGGATAACTTCTTGATACAAGTGACAGGAAAAAAACGTGTTGTACTATTCAGTCCTCGAGATGCCCAGTATCTATATTTATCAGGTAATTTTTTTTAAGTTTATATTTCTAAGGTCTGGTCTATTCAGTTTCTCTTTTTAAGAATTCTATTTTCGGGGCGCCTGGGTGGCGCAGTCAGTTAAGCGTCCGACTTCAGCCAGGTCACGATCTCGCGGTCCGGGAGTTCGAGCCCCGCGTCAGGCTCTGGGCTGATGGCTCAGAGCCTGGAGCCTGTTTCCGATTCTGTGTCTCCCTCTCTCTCTGTCCCTCCCCCGTTCATGCTCTGTCTCCCTCTGTCCCAAAAATAAATAAACGTTGGAAAAAAAAAAAAATTTAAGAATTCTATTTTCATAGAAAAATACCTTAGGGCTTCTTCCTAATTATGATGTATTTGTGTTCACTGTGCATGTGTATATAGGTAATAGGCTGTGTGAACAATGAAATTTTCAAATTTTCTTAAATATATTAAATGGATGTCCATGGTCATAAAGGGTGGGTCACTGAAAACTGGCTTAGGTTTCAGAATAGTAATTGTTCTCACAGTGTGGATAAAATAAATAATTGTACAGAAAAGAATACACTTTCAAGTTTATATTTGCAATTACCTTTTAAGAAATGCTAACTTTGCTTAATCTTTATTATCCTTTTTTGCAACTTTTCAGGTACTAAATCAGAAGTACTGAATATAGATAATCCAGACTTAGCTAAATATCCACTGTTTTGCAAAGCTAGAAGGTATGAATGTTCCCTTAAAGCTGGAGATGTATTATTCATTCCTGGTAAGATTTCTAGACCTCATTAATTTGCTGTTTATAAACTCTGTACTCTGTCACTCATCCATTATATGATATTTTTTTTAGTACAAAAGTATATTTATTATATGTTCTGTCCTATACAAGTTGATTTTTATATACAACTGTGTATGTGTGTTTAAAGTATGCTTAAGCAAATTCTTATAAAATTAATAATCTTGTTTTTCAAAGGCAACCTATAAATATATTATTAATTAATATAATACTCTTAATTATTTAATGACATCAAGCAATAGACATATCTGGGAAAAGATTAGTTTGTTCTTTTTAATCACTTCATTTCTAAAATATTTATATATTTTAGAATTATGTCACTTAAGCATTTACAAAGAAATGGTAAATATATTTCAAAGCCAAAGGAGATTAGAAATTTTATTAAGTATCAAATTATTATAATCTTAACACCTATGATGTCTTTTTTGTGCATTATATTCTAAGGTCTGAATTAGTGTCGCTTAATTTCTTTGTACAATAAATAGGCATTAGTTGTAGTTAGTGATGTAATTAATATCTGTAATTATTATTCAAAAGTGAATACCTGAAGATAAAAAAATCATAATTAAGATTAAAGGAGTCTATTAACAAATTCTGTTTATATAGTCCTATTTCCCATATTTAATATATTTTTAATCATTAATACCTCTTTTTCAGGGACAGAATTAAGTAAAAAAGTATTAGTAAAAATATGATGAGGGGTGTCTGGGTGGCTCAGTCGGTTAAGCGTCCAACTTCAGCTCAGGCCATAATCTCACAGTTCCTGAGTTTGAGCCCCGCACCCAGCTCTGTGCTGACAGTTCAGAGCCTGGAGCCTGCTTCAGATTCTGTCTCCCTCTCTCTGCCCACCCCCCACTCATATTCTGTCCTTCTCTCTCTCTCTCTCTCTCTCTCTCTCTCTCTCTCTCAAAAATAAACATTAAAAAAATTTTTTTTTTAATATGATGATTTCATTTGGGGCTACATTATACACTGCTTGAGGATAAGTAACCATGTTTTGGTAATTTTTGTATTCTCCAAGGGGCCTGTTACCATGTCCTTAACATAATACTGATTTGATACATTGACTTATTTATTCTTATGTTCTCTGTAAACAACCAGCATACTAGTCTTTAAATCTATTGCCATTATTTAAATCTTGGGGTTTTATATCTTTAGACAATGGTTAGGAGCTATGCAGTTTTCCCTTATTCTATATACAAGTTTAAAAAAAAAAAGCCAGAAATACTGAACATTTGCATATATTTTGAAATAAAAGCAAAACCCCATCTTTGCATTCAAATTTAACAGAATGGTTAGCTTGTTTTTCCTGTTATACTGAATAAGGCAAAAAGATTCTTAAAGAATAATTAAGATTAAATCCATGTTTGAAACTAGTTTTGCAAATCAAAATATTTTAAGCTTTGTTTTTCCTAGAGCACTCTTAGAATGAGTTTGTTTGTAAAATTTAGCATCTTGTAAATCTTACTTTCTCCCATTCACAAGATTAAACATTTTTTGATGTGACTAGTATTTCATCTTTATTATATTGTGATGTTGCTTTCATATTCCTATAGCACCTGTAAGTTTGAAAATGTTTAGACTCAATGGAAAACAAAGAAATGTTCTAGGGGAAGTGAAAAATTAATTAGCTATATCCTTTGACAAAGTTTACTCATTATCTCTACCACCAGATATGTACTTTAGTTTTATATATTGTAAAGGAGTTGAAAGAAATATAAGAAAATTATAATTAATTTAATTAGAAATATGAAACTAAGGAGGCTACAATGAATGCAAATTTAAGCAAGTTAGAAAACCAAATATGCAGCTTGAATAGGAAGTCTTTGAGAACAAAAGTACTGTGCTGAGGCAGAAAAGGTCAAAGATACTCCTCAAATAATTGAAATGTTCTGTGTACAAAAAATAAACACTTTTGATGTGGTTGTAGGACTCAGGAAGTGTAAACAAGTAACACAAAACATAGCCCCAAATTACAGAACTACAAAACAAATACAACTTTATTATGTCTTTCAAGTTAAAAGGGAAAATTGCTATTTCCAAAGGTTTTAAACGTAGGGTTGTGTTATTGACACTTTAAATTGTTTGGCAGTTCATAAAAGTTAAAATGATTCTGTTAAAAGCTGGGAGTGTGCTAACGAAGGCATCTAGTTACAAGAATTTCTTACATTGGCTATATGCAATTTGTGATATTTCACTGACATTTTGGTTTGTTTTTTTTTTTTTTTTACTCTAGGTTTTATTTTTAATTTGTTTTTTTTTTTTTTTTTTTTTTTAACTTTCTCTAGCTTTATGGTTCCATAACGTAATCTCTGAAGAGTTTGGAGTGGGAGTGAATGTTTTTTGGAAGCACCTTCCGTCTGAATGCTATGATAAAACGGATACCTATGGAAACAAAGACCCTATGGCAGCATCAAGAGCTGCACAAATTCTGGACAGAGCTTTAAAAACACTGTCTGAATTACCAGAGGAATACAGGGACTTCTATGCACGGCGAATGGTCTTACACATTCAAGATAAAGCCTATAGTAAAAACTTTGAGTAAACAATGAAGTGAATGCAATTAATATAAACTTTGCAATACAGTTCAACTCAAATATTAGAAAAGTATAACATATAAAATATTTTTTAAAGATTGATTCTTTGTTAAAATAGGAAAGATAAATCAATCTCAGACTTATAGATTAAATATGAATTTGTATTTATATGGTTTCTATTTAATACAGTAGGTTGAAAGAATGTTGTACTGGGTGGGACCACTCTAGCTTTCCGATGCAAATAATTAAAAATCCAACTTAAAATGACTTAATAAAATAGATTGGTTGGCTCAATCGGTTAAGTGGCTCAGGTCATGATCTGTTTGTGGGATCGAGCCCCATATCAGGCTCCATGCTGACAGTGGCGAGCCTGCTTGGAATGCTCTGTCCCTCTCTGTTCTTCTCCCCCGCTTGTGCTCTCTCTGTTCTTCTCCCCTGTTTGTGTGCTGTCTCCCTCTCAAACTTAAAAAAAATAAAATGACTTAATAAAATATACTGAATCATTATACATGAAGTCAACTGATAAACGGGCTTCAGTATTTCTGATCCAGTGATTCAGTAGTGTCACCAAGAACCTCTAGGTTTGTTTCTCCCATTTTCAAATGCAGCATTGGCATCATCATAAGGCTGGCTACCCTCGTGGTCACGGGATGATTGCCAATAGCAGTTGGAGCCATGTGCTTCTTCATTTACATGCAGTGGAGAAGTCAGGCTGGATTCCAAGGGCCTTCTCTTAATATGCAAAAGCTTTCCCAGGGTCTCATTGATCTAAAGTGGCTTAGACCTGTCTACCGCTGAGCCAGTCACTGGGAAATGGTATGGAATAACCCTTAGAACAACTGGGTCTCCTGGAGCTTATAAGTAGAATCCTCTTCCTCTGAGGTACATGAGGTATACATGCAGACAGCATGGATAATTTTTAAAATTAGGATTCAGGTTAGGAAAAGAAGATGAGCAACCAACGATGTCTACTACATTTTTCCTTTGAGCTTTTTAAAACATACAGTTGTCTAGGCACCAACTTTGTAGACTTTATTCGGTTATGTTTAGGGTTTGGTATAGTATCTGTATCTGGTAGACCTCATAGGTTGTTTTGATGTATAATCAGGATTGAGAACAACTGGATTAAATGATAGTAATTTGGATTATTGGTTTTGTGATTTGTCCAAAAAGTTTAATCTGATCCTGGGGTTTTTTGGCACTCAAAGTCAGATCTGCCCCTTTTTTCAGTTATTCAACCGCAGAAAATGTTCAAATCTGTTTTAATTTATACTTACAGCTAAATCTCAGCCCAATTAGTTTTCCCCACTAAATGATTTTCCACCTCTTTTTAAAGAGAAAAATTCTTTTTTTAAGAACAAATACAGGAGAGATCCCAATAATGTTGTCATCATTGAAGACAATGAGCCATTGTATGTGGATCTGTGCCATTCTTTGTAATTATATTGCAATTTCATTGAGGAAAGACCAGATATATTTACTGAACACAAATGTGTTCATCTAAAGCAATCTGAGTGCATCAAGTTGGTGCGTTTTAATTATGGACAAAATAATTTTCTGTTAAAGTAATTCGTCTGTTCATATCCTGTGTTTGGAGTTTGATTAATTTCAGGTATAAAAAACATTACGATAAATAACGGAAAAGTATATAAAAAATCATTCTGAACTCCCTAGGTGCCTTTGGGAAGAGAGATTGAAGTTACTCAGGTCAACAAAAGTAAAAAGACGGTCTGTTAGAAAAGCAATTGTCACATTAGCCTGATTTAATTACAAGTTTTTTTTTTTTTTTAATTATCTTTAGTTCTTAGATTAAGCAAAGAAATTCTTTAATGATTCCTTTTCCTTTGGGAAGAAAAAAAAAACCTCTGTTAGTTTGAACAGTATTTATGCTCAGCTCTTTAATAAACCTCCTGGGTTTTGCCTCTTTAAAAAAAACAACACAAAGAGAATCAGTGCAAAGTATATATCCAGAGTCATGTAGAAAACTTGGAAGTAAAACAGATTATAATCTTCCCAATGAATATTCATTTTAATTCAGTTTATTTGGGGAGCACACTGCATGACCTTAGGCAAGTTAAATAATTTAATCTTTCTGAAGCTTATTTTCCTCATCTTTAAACTTGTACTTTATATGGTTGCTACAAAATTACAGAGATAATTCCAGGGCAGGGACAGTGATGGCTGGTGCTAGCTTTGAGATTTGGGGTGGCTCTTGTGGCAGTATTAAATTATAATGCCTACAAAACTAGAAGTGAACCCTTAGGGAAATTTTAAAATGATTTCCTTGGTCATATTTTTTAATGTTAGAGTCTTAATTTTGCATTTATCTTTTTTGCTGACCTGATTGAGACCAAATGAGATATTTTTAATATATAACATATTAAACAGTATGTTAGCTGCAACGTCTCAGGAATTCCAAATCTTAGAACTTTATTGCTGAAAGGGATCTTAGAAATCATTTTATCAATCCACATCGCCTGATTGTCCAGGCTTGTGACAGAAACTGGAATTACAGCTGTGGTGACCAGGTCAGTAATTGTCCACACTTTCTCCCTTAGGTGCAGCACATCTCTTGTTATTCTTTGACTACAGTTTGGGGGCTTGACCTGATACACAAAGGAATTTTTCTTCTCTGTCAGCAAAACTTGTCACTGTACCACTCACTGTACCACATAGACAAGGGATACAAAGTAAGACTAACAAGTAAACAACAGAGTGTAAGAGAAAATGGAATACTATGCAGTCAAACAATGAGACAGAGGTATTGTAGTACTGGCAAGAAAGTTTTCAAGGTAATTAAATGAGAAAAAGGTTGGAAACTATGGATATAGTGTACTGCCGTTTGTGTAAAACAAAGGTTTGCTGTAAGTAAACATTTATATTTGTATATGTATAGAATTATCTCTGCTAGAATATACAAGAAACCAGTGATAGTGATTGCCTTTGGGAAGAAGTTAGACAATTTAGGTGTGCAGACTGGAATCTGCAGTTGTATATTTTGACTTTTTTTTTTGGCCCTCTATCATTCTTTCAAAACAACTTTTTTAAATACATGTGTTAGACTGTATTAGTTTTTCATGAACACTAACAGTATTTGTCTTGGCACATAATTACATTGGAATTCTACTTATTCAGTAATTGATTTAAAACTTGTCACTTACAGTTTTAAAAAGGGAAATAAATTCAACAAGGCTTATTTTGTATCTTTCCACCCTTTTGAAGAGCGGCTATGGGAACATTTGGAAAGAATCTTGGTAAGGAGGCTTTTCTCTCACCTATCTGAAGTTGCCAACAGACATCTAAGCTGAACCTGAGAAGTTGAAGGAAAGCAAAATGCAGGAAGCTGGAGTGCAGGTATGTGTGGGGTCAGAGCTGTGCTGCTGGGACTCCTTCCTCCAGGGCTGAGACCAGACATGGTGAAGAGCCAGTCGACAGGCAGTCACTCACACATCCCTGCTGTTACCTCAGTCTTGTTGCAAGCACACATGTGAGTTTTTGGTGTTTTAAGTATGCCTAAGTTGTATTCTATTTTTAAAGCTCCATTAAATGGGATCCTAAAATGACCACCCTAAGCAACTGCCTGTCTCTACCACTAAGAGCTACTAGACCAACCTGAACTTACAGATGAGGTCTACCTATGTGTCGATCATATCCTCTGAGGCCCTCAAATGAAGTATAACAGAATAGCTCTTTTAAAAATACTACCTTTTGTTTCATATTTTCACTTTGAAGCCTTAGTCTATTACACATTTCCATACTCAAATGCTTGAGACTGGTTTGTCTGAGCCTGGATCTTTCTTGCCTGGGTGGGTGCTTATATATATCATTACATGGGTGAAATGAAAAGCAGATCACACCATATTTTAACTAAGACTCTTAAGGAGAGCACAAGAAATACATATACCTGAAATTATTAGCACATGAAAGGAAAAACCTACTTACTTGAGTTTTTCTTCCACAAGAAATTCAGCAAAAGAAATGGAAATAAAGCAAATTTTTGTGGGGCAACTTAAAGGAGAGAAGAAATGTATTTTTACAGGAAAGACTCAAAGTTGCTCATATGAAAAGACATGGAAGGTTAATGAAGACACATACAAACCTAAACTAGCAAAGTGGATAGAAATAGCTTCCTTCCAAGTAACAATCTGAAATTTTAACAAATCTATTAACATAAAGCACATCCAAACAGACTTCTCTGGATTAAATTTAATACAATTGTACATTCATGCTGTGGCGGTAACAACTTTCACATTATCTATATGACTTCTCAGTTGATTCTCATGACACAAACACAAAGGCACAATCCAAAAGGATACACTAACATTTACAATAGTTTTAAACAAATGTAGAGAAAGAACAAATTGGAAGTCATAAATATTCGAATAGGGATCAGCTGGAATATATTTTCATTCAAGAAAATATTTCTACTTTCAACACTCTCATCTGTTGCAATGGCAGTTCCAGGTGTCCAGTGAGTTATTCTTAACATCCATTGAACACATAACAATTATAATTAAGCAGTCATATGACTAGATAGCTAAAGAACCCAGATTTTTAAATATCTCAGATTTTTCAGATAAATCCTTCTTTTTTCCATTTTACCTAATCCTGTGAAATAAGTGCTTTTCCTTCCCCCTCAGTAGTGCATTCAGTAACTTAGCTACTTAACATTAGATACACATGAATTTAACCAAGGATTATTAAACATTGAAAGAAGCCATCCAACCAATCATGATACTTTAAGATTAGGTAATAAAATGCTAGAATCAGGTTGCTGGTTTCCTTACTGGGAATTTTTGGTCTTAAAAGCCGGTAAAGAAATTGAACCAACATAAACTAACTTGTCCTTAAAAAAAATTGAGATACTATTCTGTACTTTATACAATTAAGGGATGTCATTTCTAAGCATTTGGTGAGCAAGAATTCTGATAAGTTTGAATATTTGGAATGTATTACAGAGTCATTAAAATATAAGTCTGGGAAGAAACCAAGAGATTAACATTTTAATTCTGTATTTTATAAATTTAGGTCCTCTGGGTTATTAAGATATTAAGCTTCAGTATCTTTTTTTATCAATTTGAAAGCGGCAATGCCTGCTTAATTATTTCATGACCTGCAAAAGCTAATTATTAATAAGCAATAAAAAAGTGACTGCTCACCTTTTATTGTAATCATACAGCTGTCAGTGTTAGTTGACACTCATTAGATCTTGGTTTCTCAAAATGTATTTATCTAGGTCAAGAAAAACAGGCAGAAGGAAACCTCACCCAAATTATGTAGCAGTGTTAAGCAAATTCAGTTTTTGAGCCAAAACTAAATCATTTGTGTCTTCAAACTTTCCCTTGTAACTTTTCTTATAGCAATATAATTTTGCATTTTGGCCAAAGAGAGCTGCTTTCTTTTGGCAGACAAAATCAAGCTTCTGGAGAAACACTAACTTAGATGTATAGAATCTGCCTCCTTTTCAATAGAGCAGTAACAAATCGAGTGTTATATATTTATTTCACCTAAGTTGATCTCTTTCAAAAGACTGATATGATGAAAAGATTTTAAATTTGTAGTCTATTTTTACGCAGTATACCTAATTATGTTCTAATTAAAACAATTTTGCCAAAGAACTGGTTTTTGGCCAAGAGTCAAGTCCAAAATGTCTTATCTAAAAGCCACAGTGCTTAAGTGTAATGTTTTTAAAAACCAACTGTACATTACTACATGTTTTTGGAAATGTGGAAACAAATACATTTTGACTTTCAAGAAAAAAAACACTTGGTGGCACATTAAAGGATGACTATGAGTTTATAAAACATAAGAGGCAGGATATAGTTATTCCAGAATTATGGAAAACATCAGTGTGCCTTTGCTTTATTTGAAGAAAAATGGGAGTTTTGAGTGCCAAAATAGCTAATTACCGTTAGTGTCACCAAAATTAGTTCCAAACATTAGTACTCAGAAAATAAACTATTTCCAACAATAACAATTTTCATTACCTTTTAGAAGGACTATATCATAACTCTCATTCCTAAGGGTCTTGTATCTCCTTGTAAGGTTATCACAAATCACCTTTTACTTTTCAAATGAACTAATTCTAACCCAATCCAAATTAAAAACTGTTCACATTCACGAGCAAGGAATACTATTGCACATTACACTCTTTAGGAATGTGTGCTTCCTCCCCCCACCCCCCCCGCCCCCGAAAAACTGACAGTGCATCTATGAATTAGATCTCACTACCTGAATTTATAACACTCAAAGTGCTTCTGCTCTTCCACTGAACAAGGACATTAATGTTCTTGTAGTCTCAAAATACTTCATGAACCCTGAAGTGATTCTCTATGGAAGGAGCTTCCTTTGCAAAATGAATTTGGCTAGTCACCTGCATACCAAAATCTCCAAGTATTTGAACAAATTTCTTGTGCTCCTTTCCAATCCAAGATCTCATTGGATCACATACTTGGTAAGGTGTTACATGGGTATGAACAATAATTCCTGTTTGTGCAAATTCTTTCAAGACTTCTGGATAAGTAACCCAAGTATTGCTTCCTCCGGAATGACCACCATCCAGCCAGTACATTGTTCTTATGCTTTTGATAAAAGCATCTATGTTCTTGTCTTTCTTGGCTTCTTTTAATTCAAAAAGCAATTGATTCAAAACAACACAACCTTTACTGAATCCGATCAAAGTAAAAGAAGCACCATTTAGTGATGGTGGATAAAAACTCATGGCAGACTCATCAAACTTTTCACAGGTCCTCTCTTTTTCTCCCTGGCAACCATTAGTAGTGTGAGAAGAACTGGATCTACAATTAGATGCTTTGGAGTCCTGATTCAAATCTTTCACATTCTTCTTTGATAACAAACTGTTCTGACTTAAGTTAAAAGCATTAACTAATAACATATAAAGGTGCTTAAAAGCTCCAAAGTCAGTATTGTGTTCTGGAGCACCAAACATATTACTTTTCACAAAATTATCATAGCAGCTGAATTTGTGCAAATGCATTCGAGAACACTTTATCACCCAAATGTAACTATTGGGGAACCGGTGGGCTAAAATGTTGGCCACATTTTCTAGACTCCAGTTTTCCCACTGATAATTCTCAGGATGACGAGTCATAATTTCATGGTAATTCTGAAAGGTAAGAAAGATGAAACAAGCATTAAATACACATTTACATAAAATTATTTCCACAAAATAGATTCCCATTTTTATGGTGGAGAAAATTGGGATGTTATAATGACCGACCCATGGTTAACATACTAGAAATGAAAACTACAAATATGTCATTACTTTCTGATAGAATTTTAAACAAATCATTTAATCAGTTTAAACCCCAAAACCATCAAAAGACAGGGTTATGAGATACAGCTAAATAGCACAGTAGAAATTTAAAAATAAAACTTACCTTAAAAGGATTATAAATAATTTTAAATAAATGTTATTTAGTATACATAAAATCTCCTACTCCTAACATATTAACTAAAAATAAAAACTGGTTTATTAAGCAGACTTTTTGACCAAGACAGAACTTTAAAAATATTTTCCCTTTAAAGCTGTTACCCTGAACCCCACCCCTCTTTGGACTACTGGAACTGAATGCTAAATTTGATTTCATTTTGGTATTACATACAGTTGACCCTTCAACAACATGCATTCAATCTGTGAAGGTCCACTTATAAGCAAGTTTTTTCCTATACATACAGTATACTGTAAATGTATTTTCTGTTATGATTTTTTTTCACATTTTTTTTAATTTATTTTCGGGACAGAGAGAGACAGAGCATGAATGGGGGAGGGGCAGAGAGAGAGGGAGACACAGAATCGGAAACAGGCTCCAGGCCCTGAGCCATCAGCCCAGAGCCTGACGCGGGGCTCGAACTCACGGACCGTGAGATCGTTACCTGGCTGAAGTCGGAGGCTTAACCGACTGCGCCACCCAGGCGCCCCTCTGTTATGATTTTTTTAATAACATTTTCTTTTTAAAAAAAAAGATTTTATTTTTAAGTAATGTCTACACCCAATGTGGGGCTCGAACCACAACCCCAAGATCAAGAGTTGCATGTTCCACCTACTGAGTAGCCAGATGCCACCTTAATAACATTTTCTTAAGAAAAATGTCACTTTATTGTAAGAATACAGCATATAATACATATACAAAATATTCATTAATTGACTATTTACATTATCAGTAAGGCTTCTGATTCTAATCAGTAGGCTATTAGTAGTTAAATTTGGGGGGAATCAAAAGTTATATGTAGATTTTCAACTATGTGGGGGTCAGTGCCCCTAACCCCTGCATTGTTCAAGGTTTCATCTGTACAAAGCTGCAATGGATGTTAATAGAAACATCTTTTTATATATCTGTGATTATCTCTTTAAAAATAAATTCCTGGATATGGAAAAACAGGGTAAAAAAATATCCATAATTTAAGATTAGTTATACAGACTACAATACTGTCTTCCAGAGAGATATGTATAATTTTTCTTCTATCTTTGTGCAATTTCTTAGGCAAAGGATAGCTTATTCTAATTTGGATTTGTTGAAAATTTGAATGAAGTTGAAACTTTGTTTATATATTTATTAACGACCTGGATTTCTACTTGTGTTTGTTCATAACTTTGGCCCTTTTTTATTTGGATCTTATTTATTTATAAGCATTCTATATATAGTAGTAACTTTTTGCTCAGGTTCTAGGATATGCACATAAATTTTGTTTTCCTTTTAATTTGTATTCATAGTAGCTTTTTTAAAAAAAGAAGAAATTCAGATTTATTCATTTATTTTATGAAATTTATTGGATACCTACTGATTGGGTATGGATCAGAACAGACTAAACCCCTGCCCACATGGAGCTCACATTCTAGTACAGAGATACACAATAAACTACTGTGTAAGTAAACAGAGCAACACTGTCCAACAGAAATATAACATGAGCCACACATTTCTAGTAGCTACATTTTAAAAAGTAAAAAGTTAACAGGTGAAACTATCTTTAATAATGTATTTTGAGCCCAAGATGTGTAAAATATTATAATTTCAACATGTAACCATTATAAAAAACTGAGAGATTACTACATTTCTTTTTCTTACAAAGTCTATGAAATCCAGTGTGTATTTTACACTTATAGCACATCTCAATTTGGATGCTGAATTTTCATTGGAAATACTAGATCTGAATTTAGATTTTGTAAAATTTACAGTCAAAAAAGTAGACTCATTTACCCAAGTTGTTCAAATATACTTAAAAGTTTTCTAGGAACTGAACTGAGTATCAGTTTTTAGATTTCAATTTAAAGTTAAATATAATTAAAAATTTCATTCCTTGATTAGACTAACATTTCAAGTGGTCAATAGCCACAAGCGGCTAGTAGTCGGCACAAAACATTAGATGGTAGTTAAGTGCAATGGAGTAAAAGTTTTAAAAAGCAGGGCAAAAAGAATACAAGGCTTTGGAGAGGGTGGAAGATTCTTATTTAAAACACAGGGTGGTCTGCAATAAGGCGGCTACTTGAGAAGGAACAGAAGGAACCAAGGGAGTGAATCATGACATTTCAGGCATAAGGAACTGCAACCACAAAAGGCCCTGAAGTGGAAGCATGTTTGGTAGAGCCAAGATACAGTAATGAGGCTAGCGTAGCTCCGTATCAGGAACAAATAGAAAAGTCAAAGTCAGAGAGATTGTTGGGGAGGAGGGGAGGTATGAGGGCTCTGGCTTTTGCTTGGTAGGGTTTGGAACAGAGGGCTGAAATAATTTATGTCTTGAAATGATTACTCTGGCTCCTATGTTGAAGGGTCGGGAGTTGAAGCAGGGAGACCAGTAGGGGGCTACTGAAGGATAATCCTGAGAAAAGAAGGTAGTTTGAATAAAAGTGGTAGTAGAAATGAAGGCAGTAAAAAGTGGTCAGAAAAAGAGAAACAGAGTTGTGATTTGCCTTTTTTTTCTAACAGCCGTAAACTATATATGTTGAACAATTTTAGAATTAAAAACATTTTTTTAACGTTTATTCATTTTTGAGAGACAGAGCATGAATGGGGGAGGGGCAGAGAGGGAGACAGAATCCAAAGCAGGCTCCAGGCTCTGAGCTGGCAGCCCATGAGGGGCTCGAATTCACGAGCCATGAGATCATGACCCGAGCCAAAGTTGGATGCTTAACTGACTGAGCCACCCAGGCACCCCTATGTGGAACAATTTTAAATGAACTTCTCTTTTGACCTAGTAACTCCACTTTTAGGAATTTATCTCAGTGGCATACTTGCATATATGCATGAACAATTAAGTATGTATAAGGTTATTTGTTTCAAAAGAATAGACGTGTGAGTACTAACACGGGTTGTAAAATAAGGGCTAAAAATCCACTGTATGCTATGCTACCATTTGTGCTTTTTTTAAAAAGTTTGCATCAGCATAGAATGTCTCTGGAAGGACATATAAATCAGTAACAATGGTAGCCTTGGTGAAGAGAAATGGGAGACTGGAGAGACTGGGGTGAAAAGGAGATTTACTTACCAACGTATAACCTTAAAGAAACTGAATTTTTAACAATATGCATATATTTTCTATTAAAAAACTAAAACTAATAAAATACTCACTATAAAAACTATCTACATGCAAAGGCATAAGGAAGATAGAAAAATCCTCCATAAAATTATCAATTAGAAGTAATCATTATTAAACCTTTGGAGTGTAGCATTCCAGTTTTCTTTAGTATACATACACATATACAAATACATATATAAGAGAGCATTCTTGGGGCACCTAGGTGCTTAGTCAGGTAAGCGTCCAACTCTTGATTTCGGCTCAAGTCATGATGGCAGTTGTTGAGACTGAGCGGCGAGTCAGGCTCTACACTGACAGCACGGAGCCTGCTTGGGATTCTCTCTCTCCCTCTCTCTCTGCCCCTCCCTCCCTCGCACGCTTGCACACATGCACACTCTCTCTCTCTCTCAAAATAAACATTTTAAAAAAAGAGCATTCTTTATTTCTCCCTCAACAAGCTTATGCATACAGTTTTCACTTAAAAATATATTACAGGCATGGTTCCATATCATAAATATAGATTTGCATGATAATTATTAGACTGTCCATAAAAAGATTAATATCAATTTACATTTCACTGGAAGTATATAAGAATTTACCCACATCCTTACCCACAGTGGCTATTAGCATCAATTTTTTTTTTTTATTTTTTTTTTATTTTTTTTTAATTTTTTTTTTCAACGTTTATTTATTTTTGGGACAGAGAGAGACAGAGCATGAACGGGGGAGGGGCAGAGAGAGAGGGAGACACAGAATCGGAAACAGGCTCCAGGCTCTGAGCCATCAGCCCAGAGCCTGACGCGGGGCTCGAACTCACGGACCGCGAGATCGTGACCTGGCTGAAGTCGGACGCTTAACCGACTGCGCCACCCAGGCGCCCCCATATTAGCATCAATTTTTAAAAAATTTCTACTATGATAAAAAATCTTACTTTTATCTTTTATTATATATATATGTATTTTTTTTTAACGTTTGTTTATTTTTGAGAGAGAGAGACAGAGCATGAGCAGGAGAGGGGCAGAGAGACAGGGAGACAGAATCTGAAGTGGGCTCCAGGCGCTGCGCTGTCAGCACAGAGCCTGACATGGGCTCGAACTCACAAACTGTGAGATCATGACCTGAGCCAAAGTCAGATGCTTAACCAATTGAGCTACCCAAGCACCTCAAAATAGCTTACTTTTAACTTGCATGTTTTGATTCCTAATCAGGTTGAATTTTTTTCTATGTTTATTGGCAATTTTCTTTCTCTTCTTCTGTTCTCGGTTTCATGTCCTTTGATAATTTTCCCAGATGCTCAAGTCCTTCTTAACAGTTTGTAATCTCATTAATGTTGACTATTTTGTCATACATGTAAAAACTTTTAATTCTCAGAAGGCTATCATTTAATTTTTTATGGATTCTGCTACTGTACTCTGCATATTGATTTGTGACATATAATTAAAATAGGAGCTTAGATCTGAAAGGGCTTATCTAAATCCTTTATATAGCTAAGGAAATGGAGATCCTAGAAACTACAGTTATTATATTATATAGTTATTTAGTTAATGAGCCAAAATGAACTCAAGATTTTACAATTCTCACAATTTACCACATAGGAGGTGGTAAATCTAAAAACTTGGTATTTTCTTTGATTAGCCCCAGGTTACATGATCAGAGGGGGAAAATGCTTTTAATGCATAAAACTAAAACATAAAACATAAAAACAGGATGGTTACTGTTGTGTCAAAACCTTTGCAGCTCTCAAAACAATGGATAAGTACTCCCATATTCTAAAAAGAGACATCCCAATAGGACTTGCTAAAGGTAGCCAAAGCTGGTTCTGCAACTCAGGCTATTAAAACAAGGCCAATCTACAGAAAAGGCTAAAGACTGCAGGAAGAGAGCATTTTCTTTTGAGAATTTTCATCCCAGTTGGGAAGGCAATGCACTTATTTACCTTTTAAGGGGGAATGCTTCTAGTGGGGCATGCTTCTCTTCATCACCAGTGAGACAAGTGGCAAAAGAATGTCTTGGAGCAATTAAGAGGTGGTTATTTCACAGGTAGATTGACCTGCAAAAACTTACAGGCCCACCCCATACTGCTATTGAAGTAAAAGTACAAAAGATTTTTAGGAAAGCTTGACATGCATGTGTCTCCAATAGTTTGGAGACATTCAAGATAAAGTTTTAAGCTAGGCGAACTATTCTTACACCAGAGCAAGGATAACTATATGGGATACGAGCTGTACTTCCATCAAAAATGGTGGAAGGGGACATCTTTATTGAGCATAAAGTGGACATCCCAAGTAAGCAAGCTAGAAGGACCATAATAGCCTAAGAAGGCTGCCCAACAAGAAGCACAAGAAACCCCAGAGCATATATCAAGTGCAAAATAATAGAATACACACACACACACACACACACACACACACACACACACACACACACCTGTCCCTGGCTCCTTGCACAGAGCTCCTAAAACCCTTGGAATTTCCTGGGTGACAGGAACATCTTTGCTCTAATGAGATGACTCTTGGTGGACTCTTGGATAGGAAGTGGTCAACCAGAAAGACCAAGACATGATTAGAAGTTTGAAACTTTCAGTCCCACTCTCCATTCTCAATAGACTGGAAAATGGAGTTAATGATTGATTATGACCATGCAATGAAGCCTCCATTAAAAAAAAAAAAAAAAAAAATTCCCAAATATGGGGCTCCTGGGTAGCTCAGTTGGTTAAGCATCCGACTTCGGCTCAGGTCAGGATCTTGCGGTCCATGAGTTCAAATCCCACATTGGGCTCTGTGCTGACAGCTCAGAGCCTGGAACCTGCTTCAGATTCTGTTCTCCTCTCTCTGCCCCTCCCCTGCTCACGCTTTGTCTGTCTCTCAGAAATAAACATTAAAAAAAATTTTTTTTTAAATCCCCAAATATGGGTTTGGGTAGCTTCTAGGCTGGTGAACACATGGAGGTCCTAGGGTAATGGTGCACTGAGAGAGGGAATGGAAGCTCCATACCCCTTTCCACATACCTTATCCTATGCATCTCTTCCATCTAGATATTCATCTGTATCCTTTATCACATCCTTTCATAATAAGTGGGTAAATAGTAAGTAAGCTGTTTCCATAAATTCTGTAAGCTGCTCCTGCAGATTAACTGAACCCATGGAGGGGGTCACGGGAAGCCCAATTTATAGCCAGTCGGTCAGCAGTACAGGTGACAACCTGGGACTTGGATGGGCATCTGAAGTGGAGGGAGCAGTCTAGTGGGACTCAGTCCTTAACTTATGAAATGTGACAATAACCCCAGGTAGATACTGTCAGAATTGAACTGTAGGATATCCAGCTAGTGTCAGAGAGGATCACCTGGTATGGGGAAAAACCCCACATATCAGGTTTCAGAAGTACTGTGAGTGTGGTAGTAGTGTAAATAGTAAAGGAGTGAGTCTTCTACTCACCAGGACATATACGTAGGGCATACTATGTATCCTAGCCTTTAGGAAAACAAAATTTCTTTAACGGTTGGAAATGACCAAATGTTCACCAAGCGCTGAATGAGTAAACAAACTGTATATCTATACACAGAAAATGACTTGGTAATAAAAAGGAACATACTAATGATACAGGCAACAATAATAATGAATTTCAAAAGCATTATATATTAACTGAAAGAAGCCAGATACAAGACTACATACTATGCTTCTAAATTATTGAAAATCTAGAAAAGGCAAAACTATAGTGAAAGAAAGCAGATCACTAGTTGCCTGGGGCTGAGAAAAGAGACTGACAGAAGTAGGACACAAGGGTACTTTTTAGGGTGATGCAATGTTGTATAACATGATTGTGATGTTGGTTACATAACTGTAACATTTGTCAAAATTCATCAAATTGTAAGCTTATACTTAAAAGAGAGAGACAGATAAGTATAATTTTACACCCTGAGGCTTCACAAAGCAAGAGAACTCAAGAAAATTGGAAAGTGTCTACTTAAAAAAAAATAGATTCCCCCTCCAAAATCAGAGCACCTAAAGAAATATGAATTACTATGTTCTCAGCTCATCTGTTAATTCATATGAGAAAATAAAAAGTATAGAATAAAAAAGGACAAAATGATTGCAAAAGGAACATCAACAAAGTAATGATAATTAAAATTTTAAATTACATGGACCATCAGATCCAAATGATACCAAATCTGTGTTAACATAAGGTAAGCTCTTAATGGTACCCTACAAAGTTCCGTTGGCCCTATTTTGTTCAGTACTTATCCAAATTAAGAATAAAGATACAGAAAGAATGCTTATTTAATCTATGTATGATACAAAGCAAAATAATGGTTCTATAAAAGGATCAATAAAAAAGCTGAGCTGTATTTAACAGTGTAAATTTCATAAACATTAGGCTCAGAAGAATCAAGTACAAAGATACAGATGAGGAAATCTAGCCCAAAAGCATTTCATATAATAACAGCCAAGATTTATCAAGCACTTCATCATGCATTGCTCAAAGCAACTTACATATATTCATTCATTTATTTCATTCAAAAAATTATCTACTGAATATTTACAACATGCCAGTCAGTAAGCATCATAAACATATTAGTGAAGAAAACAGACATGAAGCCTACACTGTAGTGTTTGAAGACAGGTAAAAAACAAAATGACTAACTAATACAGTAAATGAAATGGATAAAAATAAAAGAGAAAAACTGACAGGAATCCCGTGCATATATATGATTACTAAATAGGTTGGTCAGAAAACACCTCATTGTGAAGGCAACTTTTGAGTAGCCTTGAGACAGGTGATGTAATGAATCCTACAGGTATCTGGAAGAATACTGTTGCAGGCAGTATGTGCAAATCTTTTGGGGTGAAGTATGGCTGCCATGAATGACATTTAGAATGCTGGTGTGGCTATGGCAGAGTAAAACAGAAAAAGGAGACAGGAAAGCAACAGAATGGGAAAACGTAAAGGTAGTGAAGAGCCATACAAACCATCAAGTTCTCTGGCTTTTACTCTGAGTGACATGGAAAACTATTGGAAAGTTTTGAGCAGTGGTATGGCATGATTTGACTTACATTTCAAATTTATAATTCTGATCACTTCCAGATACATTTAGGAGGAGAAACAACTTTGTTGATTGAGTGAGATATGAAGTGTGAAAGAGAGGTTACTAAAAAATAACTTCAAGGTTTCTAACTTGAGCAACTAAAAAAGGAAATTCTATTAACTGAGATGAGGAAGACTGCAAGAAGAACAGATTTAAAGGCAAAGATTCATGTTTGCTTTGAGATATGTTTGAGATATCTATTAAATATCCAAAAGGCAATATTGTGCAGGTGACTGGTAAGTCCAAAGTTCCAGGAATCTAGGCTACATACAAAAGTGTTGAAGGTCATCAGAGTACAGATAGTATGTAAAACCACAAGACTGAAAGATTACTAAAGGAATAAAGGTAGAGTAGAAAAGTTCACAAACTGAGCCCAAGGGTAGCCCAATAATAAAAAAGGTCATCAGAAAGATGAGAAGAAACTGTTAGTCATTAGGTATTCATATAGTTAGTCCTCACTGACACCTTCTAAATTATTACTCCTATTTTATAGTTGAGGTAGCTGCAATTGGCCAGAGATTTCATAGCTAAAAAGTGCAGAATCAGGGTTCAAACCTAGGCAATCTGGCCTCAAAGTCTTTTGATGCATTATCCTATTCTTCTCTAAAGGACCTGAGTTTTTAAAGCACTTCATATTCTGCATAAATCAACACTATATCACTGTCCAAAAAGCTAATGGAATCTCGGGCTACATTAGGAAGTGAATAATGTCAAAACGAAAGGAGGTATTACTCTATGTGTATTTAGCACTTTTTAGACCTCATCTGAAGATACTGTATTCTGGCTGGTACACTTTATAAACATTTAATAGGTACTCAAGAAAGGTTAGTTACGATCCTTTACTATCTACTATCCATTACTATCATCACCATCATCATCATCATTATGATGCACACAGTAGCTGGTCCTCAAATCTCTGGAAGTCGCTGCTGTCAGCATTGCCATGCTATTTTCCCAAACTGAGCAACAGAGCATCAATTGAGTAAATTAAGTATCTTGTCTTAAATCTAAATACTAGTTTTTTCAGAGTTTTTATTAGAAGTCAATTAGACTAGTCAATTGTTTTAAGAACGAGAGAAAAAACTACATATATCTTAACCATTACTCGACACAAGGCACAAAGTTTGTAACTATATCATTTAAAGCATCAATTTCAAAAACAATAAAGTAATATTGTTTCATGGTATAAGAAACCTATCTAGCCATGCTGCCTAGACAAGCCATGCTATCTACATCAGCACTACCGAACAGAACTTTCTATGATGATGGAAACGTTCAGTGGAAATGCTTTGTATTTGTGCTGTCCATTAGGAAACACACAAACCTTAGGTGCTACTGAGCACTTGAAATGTAGCTAGTGTGACTGAGAACCTGGATTTTTTATTTAATTTAAACAGCCACATATACCTAATGGCTAGCGTATTAGACGACGCGGTTCTGAGTTAAGATCCAGATTAAGACCCGGCATTCCAGGACAAAATAGCCACAAATATTTGCCTGAAGCTATAAAAATAATAATTAAGATAAAATCACATACAAAAACAAAAGTAAAGAATTTTTAGGTGATCATCAAAATATTGACATGCTTAATTACTGTCCCTTTTCTTCCACCCACCCTCCCTTTCTAGGGTAACTGAAAGTGTCATACCCTTGTATTTTTTTTTTTTTTTACTTGCTTGCTTTTTAATTACTGTCAGCGTTTTCGGAACCCTAAAGTGCTAAGTTAATTTACAAGTCATTCCTGTCTCCTGTCTAACACACACACACACACACACACACACACACACACACACACACACACTTCCGAGAAACGAAGTTATCGAATGGATATACATTATGTGTCTCATTCCTTCTGTCTCAAATTCCAACCCATCGAAGCCTACACTAAACAGCTGGCTCTTTCGAGGTCGTAACCCTCCAAGGACACCTTCCCTCTGGGGCTCCAGAAGCACAGGGTCAGGGGTGTGGCAGGGGCGGTTTTGGATTTCGTGGAGCAACGGAAGAGCCACGCCGTGAGCGCATGTGTGGGTGTGTTCAGGACAGGCAAGGAACCGCGCACTAATACGAGGGGGAAATGGGGACATTCGCATATGCACACGAGGAAGGAACAGGTGTCCAGGCAGTCCCCAGGTTACCTGCACATCCCCCGGGAAATAGAGAACGTGATGCTGGGACGCTGGCTGCGGCTCCTCCTTCGCCCGGTCCCCAAGGAGGGCCCGCCGTTCCGGTCCCTCCCCGGCTGTCTCCGCCGCCAGCAGGAGCAACTCGTTGCTGCGCTGCGGGTCAGCTCCCGGCACCGTGGACAGCTGCAGGCACTGCGTCCGGCGCCCCTCCGCCGACGGGGAGAACGGCGCACCGCTGCCGCCGCCCAGGTTCATGGTTTCGGCCTGCGAGCGGGACGCGGCGATTCCGAGGCTGAGCTGCGGCAGGAGGAGCAGCAGCGGTGGCGACCGCAGGAGCCTGAACTCCCACATGGGTCGCTGCCGCGAGAGCAGTTCAGGGGTGGGGGGAGGTCCTGAGGGAGGGACATCGGCAGGCCGCCCAACGGTCGGCTGGAGCGGCCCGGGCGGGACTTGGCGCGGGGGCGACGACGGCGTCACAGGCCGACGTCCCCGCGCAGCGTGCGTAAGGGAAGGAGGGGTGTGCACGAAATCCGACTCGGTTCCCAGAGGGGGCGATGGGGGCGTGGCCCTAGGAAAGACGTTTGTGATTGGTGGGTTCTGCTTTGCCCGGGAAGTTCGAACGGAAGTCTGGGAAAGAGTTGGGAGAGCAAAGGAAGAGGGAATGTAGTAAGGACTCTGAAAGAAGGGCAGAAGTTGTAGCGTACTCGCAGCAGCAGGAGTGGCTCGAAGGTCGTTGTCCAGTAACTGGGTAGAATTTTGAGTATGCTATACTCCCGTTTCAGTAGGCTCACCTTGCAGGTGAGGTGTTGTTTGTTTGTTTGTTTGTTTTGTAGTTCTTTGAATGTTAAATGAAGGGAATCTCCCTTTTCTCACCAGCTCATTTTCTTTGTAGATAAACTAAGATTTCTAGGTTGATGAGAATTTGTGGTTAGATACGAAATCTAATGCACCTTTGACTGGTACTGGGGAACAGGGCACATGAGTTGGAACAGGAAAAATGGGGCAAGGCATTAGCTGTTACACAATTGTTGTCCCTGGGGTTTGCAGCCAACAAGATTTGCTGTTTTAGGGTTTTCAAAAACCAGTTCGGACAGTAGGAAAATGATAGGTGTCCAACAACCATCTGTGTCCAGTTGTGTAAGAGGAAGATTTGGCCAAATGTATGCTAAAGGCAGGGAGGGGAAGGGGAAGGGGAAGGGTCCAGTATTCTAAACTTCAGGTGCCTGTGAGGCAAGGCACTGTAAAGAGCCCTATAGAAGACAATATTAGTGATGATTGTAAAAATTACAGCCAACATTTACTGGGGCGTTACTGTAGGTCAGGAGTTGATACAATAAAGGAATTCTCAACTTTCAGTGTTTGTGTCCTGCTCACGGGCTCTCAGGGAAGCCATACATTTACCAGAGTCAGCAAAATCTCAAAGCATGGGCTCTGTTTCTGCCTTGAGTACACATTGTACATCTGCTTTGTTTACAAACAACCTAAAAAAGAGCATTTCAATCATAAAGAGTTTAAAAAAACAAAACGAAAACCTCCCTGGTTCCCATAAGATTAAGGTCATACAGCCCTGCATGTACCAAAAGCTTAAGATTAGGTAATTTTCTGAAATGTCTTTTATCTAATGATTTGTAACTTTTTATGTAGACCCTACACAAAATATTCCTTCCCTGGAGGACTCTCTATGATGATTGTGCATCCTGGGAAGCCGTCCTAACTTGGGATGAAATAAAACTTTCTTTCTTTTAGAAATTCTAAAAGATTGCTCATTTTGACAAACTAAGAATTTCATATTATTAACTGTTCTGAGTCTGTATATGATTGTGTTTATACATACTGTTTTCTTTTCTCCACATTTCAAATATTAACAAATAGTCTTGAAGTAAGAACACAAATGAATAAATGATAAAATATAATTTTCTTATATATACTATAGTGACTTCATTGAAGTGTACTATGCTAACCTACTTTGGTTCAAATTATTGGGTTCTATCTGACATCATAATAGTGTAACCAATCAAGAATTAATTATTATTATTAAGTAGGTCTGTTTTTTTGTTTTTTTTTTTTTTACAGAGTACTGGTTAAAAAGAAAATTGAGGCCAATTATATAATTATGAATATAGAATCGTGTTTAGGAAACCAGCCTTCACTCTATTTTGTGAATCACATACATATTGCTACTTTCTCTTGTTAGGTAGAGGATTACTGAAGTGTAATCCAGTAACCCAAACACGTACATGTACTCCAAATGCAGTTTTTGATTTATGTAGTCTTGTTTTTAGGTTGACCTTTTAACTGAATTGGTCACTACTGAAGAGGATGGAGACGGTGCCTGGTGGGTGGCTCAGTTGGTTAAGCATCTGATTCTTGATTTCAGCTGAGGTCATGATCTCAAGGTCATGAGATTTAGCCCTGAGTTGGGCTCTGCGCAGCATGGAACCTGCTTAAGATTTTCTCTCTCCCTCTCTCTCTCTCTCTGTTTCTCTCTGCCCTTTCCCTTAAAAAAACCAAGAGGGTGAGGAGTTCTTGTGCTCTAGAAAGATTAATTGTAGTAAACATTAAATACTATAAGTTGTCCCAGTTGTTCTAAGATAATTGAGGTCTTTAAGAAATACAAATAAAGATTTAAAGGGTCAAGTAAAGAAACAGACTGAAATAAGCACAAGGTGTTTTTTTTTCCCCCACAGTTAAGGATTTACATAACCCTACAGGAGCCACTTCCAGAGAAAATAACAGCTCTTAATTCATTAGTTGAGGTATGTATGTCATTTATGTTAAGTCATTGACATTATAATTCCTTTTCATTGGTCCTATTGATGTTACCATAATATCTCTTTTCTTTCCCTATCTCCTCTTCCTTTTTCCAGGAAGACCCAATTTTGTAAATCTCTACTTGGCTAACAGCAGTAGGCACAGACTGCCCACCACTTTCCCCCTTTATTCTCTCTTGGAGATGGGCTTTTCTTCCCTGAAAGAGGTCTTGCATATACAAAGTTAGTGTAACCAGTTGTTTGGATTTCCTCTTTGTTTTTATCAGATAGCGGTCTCCACAGGAATTTTAATATGTTTATAGGGCCCAAAAGGCCACAGCTTATCTCTGGACTCTAGACATTGCTCAGGGGATCCTGTGGGGCTTTCAGAACTTTTGTTATACTATTCAATATAATAAATAGAAAAAGTTGCAGAATTGGAAGGAATCTGAGAGAGCGTAATTAATATATATTAAAAAGGATAGCATTAAAATGTCATAAATTCCAATATCTACAGAGGCTAACCCTGTATCATAAATAGTAAAATTGGCCATGTGTAATACAATAGGGAATGGTAAAGACCGCAGCAAACTAGAAGAAAATAATCATATTTGAAGGAGGCAGTCACTATTCACTGCCAGCCAGTAGTAAAATGAAGGCAACATTTTACCAAACTCCAATTTTTCTTTTTTTTCAAACTCAAATTTTTCAAGAGAAATCAGATACATAGATTTTTATGTGTCATTTCCTAATTTATAAATCTTGCAAACTAATTAAATTTGTATTTAAAATGTTTTATCAAATTAAATGCACACATAGACCAAATTTGGCCTACGGGTCACAAATGTGCAGTTTCTCTACTAAAAGGTAAAATGAATGGATACAGAAAAGCAGAGAATGGGGGAAAAAAGAAGACCTCAAATATGGGTTCCTATGGGAGACTGAATGTGAAAGAAATGGAAAAAGGTTTCTAAAAAATTTTTTTAATGGAACTTGAATCAGATCGCATTTGATATTCTTTGAGAGATTCCAATAATGTTTTAAATCTTTTCAGTTTTTCTCGATTTTGGACAGGTGTTTAGCATGCTTTCATATGCCTCTGTACCAAAATTGGACACTGAAAGGAACGGGCTTCAGATGAGGTATGCAACTCTAGCATATAGTTTTGCCCCCAAATGCCTAACAAAACTAAATTAGAGAATAAAGGCATCTGGGGATTTGGAAGCTTACTTTTTGGCTAGTCTCACTAGCTAAGTGACACTCTTTACACTGGTCTTGTAGCATATGGTTTAAATATATACTTCAGCAAAATCCATTGCTTCAGCAAAATATAATCACTATGTGTCAAGACCTTATGGATTATTTTTAACATTCAGTGAATGCTAAAATGCAATGATTTAACTAATTGTACTTGCATACATTATACTTAATCCACTATTAAAAAGTTAGGAAATACCAACTAAAAACTTAATAAATCTTCAACAAAATACTAGCAAGCCAAATTTAGCAACACACAAAAAGAATTATGCACAAAGTAGGATTTATCCCAGAAATGCAAGGTTGGTTTCACATTTGAAAATTAATTAACATTATACACCATACCAATAGAAGAAAAAACAAAAGTGACATGATTATCGTAATGGACTCAGAAAAGGCATTTGATAAAAATCCAATACCCTTTCATGACAGAAAAAAAAAATTTTCAACAAACTATGAAATAGAAGGGACTTTTTTCAACCTAATAAAGGATATCTATGAAAAGCTCACAGCTAACATCATTCTTAATGGTGAAAGACTGATGGCTCCCTAAGAACCAGACACAAGATAAAGATGTCTACTCTTGCCACTTCCAATCAACACTGTACTGGAGGTTCTAGCCAGGGCAGTTAGGCAAGAAAAGGAAATAAAAACCATCAGATTGGAAAGGAAGAAGTAAAACCATGCAGATGACATGATCTCGTATACAGAAAATTCTAAGGAATCCACTGAAAACTATTAGGAATAATAAAAAAGTTCAGCAAAGATGTAGGATGCAAGATCAATATACAACTATCAATCATATTTCTGTACACTAGCATTGAACAATACAAAAGTGAAATTAAGAAAATTTCATTTACAATATAATCAAAAAGAATAAATAGGCATAAGTTTAATGAAAGAGATGAAGAATTTATATACTGAAAGCTACAAAACGTTGTTGAAGGAAATTAAAGACTTAAATAAATGGAAAGACATCTCATGTTTGTGGATCAGAAAATATTAAGATGACAATTCTCTTGAAGTTGATTTACAGATTCAGTGTAATCCCTATCAAAATCTGAGCTGCCTTCTTTGTATAAATGTACATGCTGATCCTAAAATGCAGATGAAAATGCAAGGGACACAAAATAGCCAAAATAGTCTTGAAACAAGATGATCAAAGTTGGAAGGCTCCTAATTCTCCCATTTCAAAACTTACTACAAAGGTATGATAATCAAAACAATGTTGTACTGGCATAAGGATAGATATATGGACCAATGGAGTAGAATTGAGAATTCAGAAATAAACTTTAAATTTATGGTGAATTGATTTTCAACATGGGTGCCAAGAAAATTCAATGGCAAAAGAAGTCTTTTCAACAGGTGGTGCTAGGGCAACTGAATAGCCATATGCAAAAGAATGAAGCTGTTACCCCTTTCTTATACCATACATAAAGACTAACTCAAAATGGATCATAGGCCTAAATGTATGCACTGAGACTATAAAACTCTGAGGAAAAAAAATAGTAAATAATGATCTTGCATTAACTAAAGCCTTTTTAGACATGACATTAAAAGTACAAGAGTCAAAAGAAAAACATAGTTAAGTTGGACTTCATCTAAATAAAAAACTTTCAGTGGCTCAAAGAACACCAGTAAAAAGTGAAAAAACAACCCACAGAATGTGAGAAAATATTTGAAAATCACATACTTGATAAGGAACTTGTATCTAAAATATATAAAGAATACTTACCAATTAACAATAAAAAGAACCCAATTTTTAAAATGGGCAAAGGATCTGATATTTCAGAGATCTATAAATAGACAAAAAAGACATGAAAAATACTCAACTCACCACTAGGGAAATGCAGATCAAAAGCACAAGATGGGGCGCCTGGGTGGCGCAGTCGGTTAAGCGTCGGACTTCAGCCAGGTCACGATCTCGCGGTCCGTGAGTTCGAGCCCCGCGTCGGGCTCTGGGCTGATGGCTCAGAGCCTGGAGCCTGTTTCCGATTCTGTGTCTCCCTCTCTCTCTGCCCCTCCCCTGTTCATGCTCTTTCTCTCTCTGTCCCAAAAATAAATAAACGTTGAAAAAAAAAAAAAAAGCACAAGAGATCCCACTTTATACCCACCAGGATGGCTATAATAAAAAAATATAGATAATAACTAGTCTTGGTCTTGATGTGGACAAGTTGGGGAACTGTCAGGCATTGGTAGAAATGCCTGTTGGTAGAAATGGGGAAGCTGCTGAGGAAACAGTTTAACAGTTTTCAAAATGTTAAACGTAGATTTGCCCTGTGGCCCAGAAATTTCACTCCTAGATCTATACTCAAGAAAAATGAAAACATATCCAGGTAGCAACTTGTTTGTAAATGTTCATAGTAGCATTACTCAAAACAGCCAAGGGGCACCTGGGTGGCGCATTCGGTTAAGCGTCCGACTTCAGCCAGGTCACGATCTCATGGTCCGTGAGTTCGAGCCCCGCGTCAGGCTCTGGGCTGATGGCTCAGAGCCTGGAGCCTGTTTCCGATTCTGTGTCTCCCTCTCTCTCTGCCCTTCCCCTGTTCATGCTCTGTCTCTCTCTGTCCCAAAAATAAATAAACATTAAAAAAAAAAAAAAAACCAGCCAAAAAATGGAAACAATAAAATGCCCATTAACTGATGAATGAATAAATAACATGTGATATAGCCATATAATGAAATATTATTCAGTAATAAAAAAGAGTGAAGTGCTGATACATGCTGTAACATCAATTAACCTTGAAAATATCATGCTAACTGGCAAATACTAGTTACAAAAGACCAAATTGTATGAGTCCATTTATATGAGGTGTCTGGAAATAGCACAGAAGTAGATTAGTAGTTGCATAGAGCTGGGGAGGAGGGAGACTAGTTAAAAACTACTCACTAAGTGCAGCCCACACTCAAGGGAAGAATTAGGCTCTACTTGAAGGGAAGAATGTCAAAACTTATGGATATATCTTAAAACAACCACACCCAGATTCTACTCTAGTGTATTAGAATTCAGAGATCTTTGAACTTAAGCACAAGGGGAATAAAATAAGAAGGGAAGCAGACTTGGCTAAGCCATTATCTATAAAACAAACATAAGATGACTCTGAAAGGTAGAAAAAAGAAAGCAGACAGGCCAGGGACCTTGAGACTCAAAGAATAATAAGATGGTAAATACACTGGGTTTTCTTTTTGCCTTGTATACTATAGAATTAAAGAATCCAGCAACTCAGAAACTCCATTAGGCACAGACAGCAAAAGTTTCAAGGAAAGGCTGCTGTCTGTAGGGACAGCAGGAGGGAAGGGGAGGCCTTGCAAGATAGCAAACTTTTAGAAAATCAATGCTCTACTCCAGCAAAATGTCACAGGAAACACTGCGCCACCCAAGAGGCAAAGGCTGAATGGAGAGCCTAGACTTCTACCCTCATGTTGAACAAGGTATCTTGACACCCTTGCTAGGGTGGTGCCAGAGAGGCTCAAGTAGAGAGCCTGGACTTTTATCTCCATGTCCAGTACAGGCTTCTCCTTCCACCACATTGTCAGTGGATACGATATGGAAATTCAGGACTTTTGCCATTGCCCAGCAATAATGAGGCCACCACTACCACAGTGTCGTTATAGACTGTGTGGAGAACTGGATTATCTCTCTATACCCAGTAGTAATGAGAAGCTCTTCCCTCCCATCCACTCTCAAAGCAAGCCATGCAGGGAATCTGGATTTCTATCACTACTTGGCAGTAGCAAGCTAATAGCCCCTCTCCTCTGCTGGAATGGTATCAAAGTTTAAAACCAAAGGTTTAAATAAGATAGAATCATATAATATGAAAAATTCCAGGTTTTGTTTGAAAACCACTTGTCATACCAAGAATGAGTTAAATCTCAAACTGAATGAAAAAGACGATAGATACCAACAGTGAAGTGTCAGAGGTATTATAATTCTCTGGTGAAGAATTTAAAGCAGCAATGATAAAAATGTTTCACCAAACAATTGCAAACACACTTGAAACAAAATTGAAAAAGAGAAAGTCTCAACAATGCAATAGAAGACATAAAAAAGAACCTACATAGGCACCTGAGTGGCTCAGTTGGTTAAGCATCCAACTCTTGGTTTCGGCTCAGGTCGTGATCTCACAGTTTCATGAGTTTGAGCCCCACATCAGGCTCTGCGCTGACAGCACAGAGCCTGCTTGGGATTCTTTCTCTGCCCCTCCCCCACTCATGCTGTCTCTGTCTCTCTCAAAATAAACACATAAAAACGTAAAAAAAAAAAAAAAAAGAACCTACATAAGAACCATTGTGGATGGGCTCAAAAGCAGTATAGGAAATAGAGGAAAGAATCAGTGAACCTGAGGTAGAGTAATAGAAATTATGTAACCTGAATAACAAAGAGAAAATAGACTGAAAAAAATTAAAAATAAACAGCCGTAGAGGGTAGTGAGACTATCACAAAAGGTCTAATATTCATGTCATTAGAGTTTGGGAGGAGAAGAGGAAGAGAGTAGGGTTGAAAAAGCACTTAAAGAAATAATGGCTAAAAATTTCCCAAATTTAGCGAGACATAACCTACAGATTCAAGAATCTGAATGAACCTCAAGCAGGATAAAGCAAAAGAAATCTATGCCACTGTACATTGTAGTTTAACTTGTGGAAACTGAAGACAAAGGAAAAATCTTGAAGGCATCCAGAAAAAGCTGACACCTGATAAAGGAAATTTTCAACTTTTAACGTTTGTGGGCTCTGCTACTGGGCTCCCAGGGAAGCTATACTTTAACACTAGCCAAGGACAAAGTGACTTAAAACTTCAAAGCATGGGCTCTATTTCTTCCCCAAGAACATATTGTACATCTGCTTTGTTAAGATAACCAAAAAAGAGCATTCTGAACAAAAGATAAGGAAAAGGAAGAAACTCCCCTGATTCCCATAGGAGTTAAGTCATATAGCCCTATGTCTATTAGCAACTTAAGATAAGGTCTGCAACTTTCTGAAATGTTCTTTGTCTAATAATTTGTAACTTTTTATGTAAAAAAATGTATATAACCCTACACCAAATATTCATCTGTGGAGCACTCTCTTTGTGAAGTTTGTGTAACCCCCTCAGCTGTCCTAATTTGGACTTGAATAAAACTTTCTTTCCTTTAGAGATTCTTAGAGGTTTGTTCATTTTACTTCAACACACCTTACCTATAGGGAAAAAAAAAAAATTGAAATGACAGGAAATTTCTTACCAGACACATGGAGGTCAGAAGGAAATAACGTTTTTCAAGTGCTGAAAGAAAAGAACTGTCAACTCAGAATCCTATACCTGGTGAAAATATCATTCAGGAATGAAGACACATGAATCTACAATTTGAAAATAAGTTCAGTTTTTAAAACTTTCATTAGACTCATTTTTCATCTTCTTATTGTAGGCAACAGTTTTGCCAGTTGTTTGCTATCATTTAACATAGGGCATCATTTTTCAAGGCTTCAATATAATTTCCTAGTTGACTTAGTATCCTAGACTCCTTACACTGTCACCAGCCTCAGATATCAATCTAGGTCTTTCTTGGTGGAAGCAGTGGGGAATACCATTATTCCTGACATATGAAGAAAGCGGGTTTTCAGAAAACCTGCTTATCAGAAAACAAAAAAAACAGAAATCAAATTCTCAGTTTTAGGGAGGCAGGTGGGGGGATGGGCTAAATGGGTAATGGGCATTAAGGAGAGCATTTGTGGTGAGCACTGGGTGTTATATGTAAGTGATGAATCCCTGAATTCTACTCCTGAAACCAGTACTACATTATATGTTAACTAACTTGAATTTAAATAAAATCCTGGAAAAAAAAAATCTCAGTTTTAGTCCCTAAAGCCCTGGGCTGTCTTTGTTTCTGGGAATCACCTCAGTAACATTTTTTTTTTAAAGCACAACCTTTTCATTTATATTCAATTACATGAATTTTACATATACTGCTTAGAAAAATTTTAAATTTATAACTTTATTTTTAGAACAGTTTCGGGTTTACAGAGAAATTGAATAGAAAGTACAAAGAGTTCCCATATTTCCTCTATCTCCCCACCGTAGTTTCCCTGTATTAACATCTTCTATTAGTGTGGTAACTTTGTTACCATTGATGAGCCAATAGTGTTACATAATTATTAACTAAAGTTTATAGTTTGTTTACATTAAGGCTCACTTTTTGTGTTTTACATTTTATGGATTTTGTCAACTGTATAATGCCATGTACTGACCATTACAGTATCATACTGAACAAATTCCTTGCCCTAAACGTCTCCTGTGCTCCAACATATTCATCCCCTCATCACTCCCCACCCCAAACCCCTGGCAATCTCTGATCTTTTTACTGTCTCAAGTTTTGCCCTTTTCAGAACATCATATAGTTGAAATACTATAGTATGTGGGCTTTTCAGATTGACCTCTTTCACTTAGCAATATGCTCTTGAGTTTCCTTCATGTCTTTTCATGGTATAGTAGCTCATTTCTTTTCACTGCTGAATAATGTTCCATTGTATGGACTTGTATGGACGTACCACAGTTTGTTTATCCATTCACCTATTGAAGGACATCTTGGTTGCTTCCACATTTTGGCAATAATAAATAAAGCTACTATAAACACTTGTGTGCTGTTTTTATGTGTGTGTGTGAACATCATTTAGGTAAATACCAAGAAGTGTGATTGCTGGATCATATGGTAAGAGTATGTTCAGTTTGGTAAGAAACTGCCAAACTGTCTTCCAAAGTGGCTGCACCATTCTGTATCCCCACCAGCAGTGAGTGAGAGTTCTTGTTCCATGTCCTAACCAGCATTTGTTGTCAGTGTTTTGGCCTTCAGCCATTCTAATAGATGTGTAGTGGTATCTCATTTTATTTTACACTTTTCTGCTGACATGTAATGTTGAGTATGTTTTCATAAGTTTATTTGTCATCTCTATATGTTTTCTGGTGAGATGTCTGCTTAAATCTCTTGTCCTTTTTAAATTGGACTGTTTGTTGTCTTATTGCTAAGTTTTAAGAGTTCTCAATAGATTTCAGATATCAATCCTTTACCAGATATGTGCTTTGCAAAGATTTTCTCCCAGACTGTGGATTGTCATTCCATTCTCTTCAGTTTTTTTCACAAAGCTCTATGTTTTTTTAATATTCATAAAGTCCCACTTACCAATTTTTTCTTTCATGGATTGTGTTTTGGGTGTTGTATCTAAAAAGTCATCACCAAGCCCAAGGTCACCTAGATTTTCTTGTATGCTATCTTTAGGGGTTTTTTAGTTTTGCATTTTACATTATTTTTAATTTTATTTATTTATTTTGAGAGAGAGTTGGGGAGGGGCAGAGAGAGGGAGGGAGAGAGAGAATCCCAAGCAGCTCTGCACCGTCAGCATGGAACCCAACATGGGACTTGATGCCACAAACTGTTAGATCATGACCTGAGCCAAAAATCAAGAGTCAGACACTTAACTGACTCAGCCATCTAGGTGTCCCAGTCTACAATACATTTTGAGTTAATTTTTGTGTAGGGTGTAAAATTATGTCTAGATTTTTTTTTTTTTTTTTTTGCATATGGATGTGCACTTGTTCTAGCACCATTTGTTAAAAAGACTCTTTGGTCTATTGTATTGCTTTTGCTCCTTTGTCAAAGATCATTTGATTATCTATGTGTGGTTCTATTTCTGAGCTCTCTATTCTGTTCCATTGATCTTGTCAGTGGCCTTTTAATAATTTCCTTTATTTGCTTATGCTGATTTGAGTTGAATTTTTATCAGTTGCAGCTGAAATATCACTGATTAATTCAAGCACTTAGTACATGCCAAGTACTGTGCTAATCTCTTTACATAAATTTAATCACAACAGTCTTTTGAAATAAATGAGGAAATTTGGGGTTTGTGAATTTAAATAACATGTTCAAGATCATATCGCCAATAAATGACCCAGGTCTGTCTGCCTGTCTATATTATACCGCCTGTTAAAGATGACCTTTTAACTCCTCACTCAGACTATTATGATTGCTCTAATAGTTTTCTTCTGCTAATTACTGCCTTTAATTACACTATAGTTGCCTCCTAAATTAAATACTGACTCCTTAGCTAGCATTTGAAGCCGAAACTACTTCTCCAGCTTTTTTCCTATATTCTCTTACGTGTTCAGTGAGACTACTCTGTGATCTTGTATTATACCTTCTGCTTTACTATATCAGTATGTGACCTAACATATTCCTTATACTTGCTGCATCTCCAAATATCACAATTCCTCTTGTCAGAATCCATCTCAAATGCCATCTTCTCCCTTGACCCTTCTTAATTGTGTACCCCCACCTCACCTCAAAATTGGAACTAGGAGCTCTCTCCTTAAAGTCATCACAGCTTTTTATTTAAACTTCACTTGTGGCATATTTTATGCCTTATGTTTTAGTTATATGAATTTGACTCACTCTTACTACCAGACAGCCACCACCTTTGTAGCTTGTATACTGTGTAGAGCCTGGCATGTATTTTTTAAAAATTTGATTGAGTATATATCTATACCAAAAACTTCACTGAATGCTGGGATGGCCAAGATAAAAGACGTAGCCAGCACTTTAAAAACAAACAAACAACAAAAGCCCTACTAGTCTAGTAGGAGAAGCCAGACCAGAATACAATTGTTTTTCTGTGAATTACATTCTAATATGAAAGTAAACCTCCAGTACTGTAGGATGGAGCACAGAGTATGGAGTACTTAATGTAGTGTGAGTCTGGGAAAGAGAAGACTTATCAGAGGTCAACAAATAGGAGGTAGGCTGATGAATGGACAGAATATTCAAAAGCAGAGAGGCCTAGGAGAACATCACATTTGGAGTGCAAGTAGTTCGGATTAGCTATACTGAAATGTTTGAGTTAAAGAATGTCTAAGGATGAAACCATACAAGTAGGGAACAGCTACATCTTAAATTTCTGAGTCTTGCAAAGGAATTTGCATGGCATCTCCTGAGGGACATGAAAGTCATTGTAAGGTTTTAAGCAAGGAATTTCATGACCTTACTCATACTTAGATGGATCACTCCAACAGATATGTGCATAAAAGATTAGAATTAGCTGAAACTAATGTCAGGAAGGAAGACCAGGTAGCAGAATGCTACAGTAGTCTAGATAAAATAGGATCTGAATAGGCCAAGGTGAAGAGAGAACTTATTTGCGAGATATTTAGGAGATAGAATTTATAAGACTTGGTGATGGGGTAAAGGAATTCTTTAATATCTCATATTCTGTACAGCTGGGGATTCATTCTCATGCCAACTTAAAGAAGTACTGCTTCCGGGGCACCTTGGTGGCTCAGTCGGTTAAGCATCTGACTTCAGCTCAGGTCATGATCTGGTAGTTTGTGAGTTTGAGCCCCATGTCGGGGTCTGTGCTAATAGCTCCGAGCCTGCTTCAGATTCTGTGTCACTACCCCTCCCCCGCTTTCTCTCTCTCTCTCTCTCTCTCTCTCTCTCTCTCTCTCTCTCTCTTTCAAAAACAAATAAACATTAAAAATAAAAGAAGAAGAAGAAGAAGAAGAAGAAGGAGGAGGAGGAGGAGGAGGAGGAGGAGGAGGAGGAGGAGGAGGAGAAGTAGTAATAGTAGTAGTAGTACTGCTTCCTCTTCCACTGTATAAATTACTGGGATCCATCTCCTTTCTTATCACCAAGAACTACTTTGCCAAGACAGTTTCTGCTACCAAAGGGACTCTCCAAGAAGGTTCTGCCTTATCAGAGCCTCTGGTGCTACCAGAAGGTAAAGGAGCCTCTGCTCACACTGCCACACTTGGGAGAAATATACTTCTAAAATTAAAATTAGAATTCATTTTGTCTTAGGAATAATATTAAAAGATAGGTACTCAGGTACATCACATGTTAAATGGCCCCTTTATGGTCTATTCCAGGAACATATAACTGTTCATGGCACTTCAATGACAATTGCTAAACAACCTTCTTTTTGAAAAACCTTGAAAATTAAGTTGAAGGCATCTAGGGTGCCGGGTGGCTCAGTCAGTTGAGCATCTGACTTTGGCTCAGGTCGTGATCCCAGGGTTTGTGAGCTCAAGCCCCACAACGGGCTTGCTGCTGTCAGCCTGTCAGCACCGGAGCCCTCTTTGGATCCTCTGTCCTTCTCTCTCTCTGCCCAATGCTCTCTCAGCTCAATGCTCTCTCTCTCTCAGAAAATAAATAAAACATTAAAAAAAAAAATAAGTTGAAGGCTCCTTATAGATACCGGTGTACCTAGGAGTAGGGAACATTTCACCTCAGCAAGAAGGAATGTTTTATTGGTGACATTCTTTGGAATTGCTGTCACATGATGATATTAATGATAATAAAGTCGACCTATTTTTAGTCTGCTTGATTATTATCTTTAAATTTTCTTGCAGCCAATGCAGCCCTTGTTGCCTGCTCTTAAAGCTGCTGCTTCTAGTCTTCCTTCCACCTCACTACTTGGTCCAGTGCTGCTTATATATGAATTAGAAGTTGGGAAATGGAAATTCAAGGTACGTTGTAAGACAAAAATTCTGAAGGAAAAAAGCCTAAACATGAATCTGTGTTCTCCATTTTACCCACAAAATGATCTGGGGCTACTAACAACTTCTCTGAGCATCAATGTTCCCATCATTAAAACAGGGTCAAAACATCTATTTTGTTGAAGATTAAATAGTGTCATCTATTTAAAGCACTTGGCTCTTAGCATACACTCTCAAAATACTAATTCTTTCCTGTAGAAAACATTTTCATATTCTCTGGGTGCCCAGGTTGTTTTAAATATTTACTTGTTATGCTTAGGGAATTCCTAGTCTTAATGTAAGTGCTGCTTCCCCAAGGTAAGCTCTGAAAATGAAATTTCCAGACTCTCGCAGCTAGAGCGCAGACATATGACCTGGGCTTCAACATCCAGCACACCTGCATAAGACTTTGACTGGAAGTTAGTAGCTTGAGGAAAGAAAGATTCTGCTTGGAAACCAATTTGCTGGTAAAGGCATCAGACATTTGGGAGTGGGAGTGTTCGCAAGGTTAAATTTCTAGTGCAGAAGTGGCCCTAGTGGGCAGTAGAAATGGCAGCAGTTGCTTTTAGTGTTTGTTGGAGTAGTTAGTAGTGGCTGTGACCTCACTGGGCCAGTTCCATGGAGCAGTTGTGGGCATTGTTGTTGGGAGCTCAGCTCCACACTGTCCCTCCAGCCTCCCAGCCATTCTCTAAATCCTTCTCCTCTTAAACTTCTTTTCTGCTCTGTCAGCCAGAATTAGCTTATGTTTCTTACAACTGGGAGCCCTGACTAATCTATGTGTCTTCACTGGTATTTCCACCTGTAAGTAACAGGCCAAGAAGAATGTCAAGATAGAGCAGTGATGATGTAATGTATAGCCACCTTAAACAAAAGTACATGGTTCTAGAAAGCAAATCTTAGAAAAGTGTAATGAGCTATAATTGAGTGGAGATTGAAGAATAGCTTTTGAGGAAATTATAATATTAGAATACTTCTACCAAGTTTTTCTTTCTCTGTTATGTTGGAAATAGTTAAGAGACCTAGATTTTCATGCTCCCCCAAAGAAATTATTTCAGAACCAGTTTATTAAACAAACAAACAAACAAAAAAAACCATTTAATCCCTGGATGTCGATTCTGCAGAGCAGTCCCAAGTGAGTTTATCAATTCGAGTCAAAGCCAGAATCAAAATAAATCAGGCATTATATGGCATATTAAATTTCTGGAGCTCAACTCAGTTCCCTTAATCTCTTAGCAGCAGTAACAGAGTGGCAGCTCTCACTCATTGCAGTGGGGAAATAACAAAGCAAGAGTAAAATTGCTGTTGCAAAATGAAGCACATCACCACATTTCCATCTAATGCATTATAGTTCATGAATCTCCCAGGAGCCAGCAAAACACAGTGAAGTCTTTAAAAGTGAATCCAGATGTCAGCCATCACCATAGCAGTGCTTTAATTATCAAAAAAACAAAGAAATAACTCCTTAGGTACATTCTAAGCAGGTGTTCCTTCACAAAAAAACAGAATAGCTGAAGAAACAGCTGTGGTATTATATCTGCTTCAGACTAAAGAAGAAAACTACAATCTAAATAACAGACTACCCAGAGGGAGCACAGAAAAATCACAATTATTAGGATTTTGCAAGTATTAATCTATACAACATAATGATTGATTAATGTTAATTACTCCATTTTACAGATGGGAAAACTGAGTGCCTCCTATAGCAGCCATTTCTTTTTTTTTTTTTAATGTTTTTATTTATTTTTGAGAGAGAGAGAGAAACAGAGTGCAAGCAAGGGAGGGGCAGAGAGAAAGGGAGACGCAGAATCCAAAGCAGTCTCCAAGCTCCGGGCTGTCAGCACAGAGCCCAACATGGGGCTCGAACCCAAACTGTGAGACCATGACCCGAGATGAAGTCAGAAGCCTAACCAACTAAGCCACCCAGGCACTCCTATGGCAACCATTTCTAATTCAAAGTCTGTCAGTCTGGGACAAGTTCACTACTTAATAAATTTATTTTGCAAGATTTTTTTAAGTATACTGATAGTAGGGAATTTTTTTTTTTTTTTTAGAAAACATATCTCAACAGAAAATATCTTCATTTTGGGAAAATTAGAACATAAAGAACACAAAGGAAACCTTTAAACCATGTCTAATAACTGCCATTTTAAACTGGAATTTTAAAACTAGGTCCATGCTTGGGCTTCAGAAAATCTGTGAACCTCTGAAACTAAGCAAAAAATGACAATGTGCATTTTTCTTGGGTAGGGATCTATGTACCTTTTATCAGGTTCTCAAAGTGTCATCATTCAAAGATGAAGAACTGTCTATCCTTCTGGGCTTTATCTATGTGACTGAGCAACAAAGATACCAAGTCATGGCCTGAAAAAGAAGGTAGCCTTTATCTAAAATATTAAATGGGCCAAAACGAATAGTTATTTCTAAAATATGGCTTCGCTTTTGTGCATTAGTCTTGCTAAATTATGGAATATTAGGAAAACATTTACTTTATTAAGGGTTTTATTTTTTGTTTTTGTGGGGTTTTGTGTGTGTGTGTGCGCGCAATCTTGACACTTAGCTGCTGCTGTTTAAGCAGAAAAATAGATACTTTCGCAACTCACATTAGTGGGAAGATGTGACAATAAAGTGTCTACAAGGAGTAGCATAGCCAAGGTGGTGATATCAGGGATGAATAATTAAAACCTGAATATACTTGATGGCAGAGGGGAAAAAAGCCAGTTCAAAAAGAGTGAGGAGATAAATGAGGGAATGAAAGAACTGATAGCATATTTTGGATGCATAAAAGAGCTGGGATTAGGGCTTTGTGACTGAACATGAGAGGAAAGTGGGGGACCACGTTCCTTTGATGTTAATGAAAGAAGAAAAAGGAAAAATATCGAGAGATACCCTGTGGTATAAAACATAGTAGATGGATGGGTTATTTGATGAATTATATCATCCATGCAACAAACTTTTAGTGACAACTTACTATATATGAAGCACTATGGATAGAAATAGATATAAGAAATAACTCTTGGCCCAAGGAATTTACAGCATAACTGGGGAGACAAATAGAAATGAGTCCTGCAAGGTATCAGAGTCACAAATCGGGAATAGTAATGTCTGTGAGATCATAGTGGGGGTGGTCAGGAAAGGCATTAAAAAATGGTACTTGGGGCACCTGGGTGGCTCAGTCGGTTAAGTATCCGACTTCAGCTCAGGTCATGATATCACAGTCTGTGAGTTCGAGCCCTGCATCAGGCTGTGTGCTGACAGCTCAGAGCCTGGAGCCTGCTTCAGATTCTGTGTCTCCTTCTCTCTCTGACACTCCCCCATTCATGCTCTGTCTCTCTCTGTCTCAAAAATAAATAAACATTACAAAAAATTAAAAGAATGGTACTCAAAATGGGTCTCAAAATATGAATAACCATAGAGGAGAGAAAAGACAATGCAGGAGAAGAGAGCAAATACAAAGGGACGAGAAAGCATGGCATGGGTAGAAAAGTGCCATATGCATTGACATGGTGGGGAAACACAGGACTCCATAGGGGCAGGGCTGATAATGATGCTGGTTTCTGCAAAAACCCAGGGAAAAGAAAAAGATCCTCAGCTAAGGCGGTGACAAGTGGGGAGAGGGAAAAGAGGATTAACTTGAGAAATATTTAGAAAGTAAGAGTATCAGGATTTAGTACCTTTTGGGAAAGCCATTATGAGCCCTTGCCAAAGCTGCATTACCAACAAAGACATTGATAACTTAAAGTTAGAATCAAAATCCCACCCTTCATAACAGACTGCAAGAAACAGTTCTCTGTTTACCTCTGTTTATCTCTATTGGGGCCAAGCTTCCCCCAAACGCCCACCCTTATACTTCTTCAGTTACTAGCTCCAGGGCCCTCATGATGCAGGACTCAGGGAGTACTATTTACGTTGTATTCTATGTGAATAGGACGCAGGGTACAAGATGAATGATGACCTGCTTGTCCCTTCCTTAACTCCCAAATCCTTTCACTGTGATCTTCAAAATGCCCTCCAGAATGTCTTACTCTGTGATCAGCAAACTGTCATACAACCTCAACTTCTTGTTTGAATGCTTCCTTGCACAACTGAAAGCTGCCTCAATTCTGAAGTCCTTGCTGTTATTGCAGCCTGCCCATGTGGAAGCTGTCTTATCTCGCACACCCAAAGCATCTCGGGCCAAGAGGTGGAGTAGATGGCTTTGTATCCATGGCCTCTTTCGAACCATTTCACACCCTTCTTTTCTTTCTTCAAAACTCATTCCCACTTCTTCCCCTCATCACCAATATTTAATGTTCTCCCTCCCATCTTAACCACTGAAGACTTCAGCTGTTGATTGAGTTTTTCTCTTCATCTCCTTCTTTGCCATCCCTAGAACTGTGTCATTCGTGTGGATAATTCATTATCCACCTGCTTTCTCAGTTTTTGGATCTTCTCACCTCCAACAACTATTCCTCCATTACATCATAGCCATACTACCACAGGCATTTTTTTGAATCAATCAGAACCAAAGTTTGGTACCACTGAAATCTGGACTGTTGATATCTGGCTTTGGGCCATTATCCTTTTATCCTTTTATACTCTTTTCCTGTAGAACTCCCCCAGCCACAATCTGTCGATTTAATTGAGATTCCCAGGACCCTGATCCCACCCATTTTCATTATCAATCAATCCCCTTTTCCCTTTACCTTTTGTGTCTGGCTTAAATTATATGGGCAATTATTATGATGACTCCTTTGAGAATACCTATCTTGGCTTCTTTATTCATTCTGCCTGGAGAGGTAGAGAAACTTGTCTGATTGGAAAATTTAGGAAGAGTATACTGGCTGTGCTCAGCTCAACTTTTCCTTTGTCCCTTTGGTGATAAGTCTGCCTAAAAAGAGGCTCTAAAGGCAGGCTTTTTCCCTGGGCAAAGATGGGAAGAGGCCTGGTCTGGACCAGTGCTGCACAGTTCTGGGTGAGCAGGTTCAGCATTAGGAAACTCATTTCTGTTTTCTCTTTTGCCCCTGGTGTTTCAGCCATATCGGTCTTTAATTTCCTAGAAAAACCAACTCTTTGAACCTTACTGATTGTGGCCTTTCTCTACCTGGTTTACTCTTTTTTCTGCCTTTTTTTTTTTTGGTGAGCTCTTAATTTTTTCAAGTTTCAACTTACACTTCTCTAAAGAAGCCTACCCTGACTTCACTATTTAAGGTAGGTGGTTGTCCTCCCATTGTTCTTACCTCAGCCTCTTGTGGAGTTTGACGTGAATATATTGATCTGGATCTCAAAGGAGAAGGTATATGCCAATTAGGATTTAGACATATGGAGGCATATAAGATGGCCCAAGGAAACAGTGTTGGATAAGTGGAAACAGTGTTGGCCAAGATCAAAACTCTGAAGAGTCTGTAAGAATTATCTCCAGGAAGAGAAATTCAATGATGGAACTTGAAAATGAATGGTCAGAGAGATAGGAATTCCTTAAGACAGGTGAAGAGGGGAGATCTTTAAGGAAGGTTTAGTTTACAGTGTCAAAAGCAGTGTTGAAAACTGTCAAAAGGAATCCAAAGTTGGGGCCTGGGCCTTTGTTACCTTTGCGAGAGAAATTTTAGCATTAAGTATGGGGGTCAGAGCCAGAGTATACAGTGCCTTGGAGACTAAACTAGAGATGTGGAATAATTTAGAATAAATATTTTTGGAAAGTTGGCAATGAAAAAAAGGTAAAGCAGACTGACTAGAAGCGAACTTAGGACCAAACAATTAGTATGAAGGCTGCTAAAGATTTCACCAGTTTTGGGGCACCTGGGTGGCTCAGTAGGTTAAGTGTCCAACTTTGGCTCAAGTCATGATCTTATGGTTTGTGGGTTCAAGCCCCGCATCAGGCTCTGTGCCGACAGCTCAGAGCCTGGAGCCTGCTTCAGATTCTGTCTCCTTCTCTCTCTGCCCCTCCCCCACTTGTGCTCTTGCTGTCTCTAAAATAAATAGACATTAAAAAATATATATTTCACCAGTTTTATAGGTGAGAATATCAGGGAAATTGATGGTACAGATAGACTAGGTAGCTACAGAAGACAAGAGGCAGGAGGGTAATCAGCCTTTCAGAGGAGTAGCTAACTCCTCCTAACATAGGAACACTTCTTCCTCTGACCCTGGAGGGAAGGATACATATGGACATAGATCATGTTAGGAGACAGATGGACAGGAAATCCATGAAGGAAACAAGACCATCAGTTGAGAATGTAAGAGTCGGGGCCCTGAGGAGAATGGTAGAAGTTTATAGTAGCAGCTTGAGGTGGTAGGTGGGATGAAAGGGGGAATAGTAAAAGGATCAGCAAATAGTATTAAAGCTCCAGCTGAGACCAGTGTGAATCTTTATCCACTAACTCAGGTCTGCAGAAAGTACCATACTGTTTTTTAAAGCCAATTTAAATTTAACTCTGACCCTCAGATTAGTAAACCTGGAGAGTAATTCATTCTTAATCATTAGTGGGGCTCCTAATAATTATTCAAATTTGTACAATCCCAGAATTGTACAAAAGCTTTAGAGAGCCTTCCAGAAAACTGGATTTAAGTTATTGGTTCATTCTGTTTACTACTAAAATAACCACTACTCCAAAATGTCCACTGACAGAAGGATGGATATATAAATTCTTGTTTATTCAAATTATGGAATATTATACAACATTGAAACATAAGCAAACTATAACCAAAGGCAATAACTTAGGTGATGTCAGAAATATAATGTTAGTAAAAAAGTAAATTACAGACAAACATAAGGTATGATATCATATAAGTTCAAAGACATATCAAACTAAATGTGATTTAGGAATATACAACACTCATTTATATTAAAAGCTATTTTGGAAAGAAAAGGAATTATAAATAATAAGATAGGTAGTTACTTCTGGAAAAGGTGATAAGGATAATCACAGAGAGGCTGGAAGGATTTCAAAGGTAATGTTCCTTTTCTTAAACTGGGTGGTAGCTATATGGATGTTTATTTTTTTTAAATCATATATATTATTTTATATGTATCATTTTATATATGTGTGTATTTGCACTTATATATACATATATTCTTTTGTAAGCATGAACTACTCCATAATTTTGGAAACTACAGTAAAATAAAATAAAGTGAATTTATTAGATTTCCAAATTGTGTCTCAAAGCTTAAGAAAAATTAGTTTTACATTTACAACTTGAATAAATTGGCTGCTATAAAAAGCACAACAGTTGTTAAGTACTGGGGTCCTCTTCACGCATAGAAACACTTTAGAACATTTCAAAACTCAACTGGCCCAGTCCATACCTTTCTTTCTGGCTGCCCTTTCTCCACTCCCCAATGGGGTCCCTACCACAAAATTTTTGATGAATTTTAGCTTTTACAAAAGATGGAAGAAGTTTGAATGCACGCAACTTTTTCCTTTAAATCACACCTGACAAAGGGAACCGTAGCTACAAAACTTCCCTGATAAAAGGGATCCAAAGCATAGCTGTCTGCTTGAAATGGAGGGAGAGAAAAATACAGGGAAATAGAGAGAGGACAAGCACAAACTAATAAATTGAATTACTCTGCTATAGATGTTTCATTATGCTTTTATAATTTCTTTTTCCCCATTCAATTTTTTTCAGGATTTTTACCATTTATGTGATCCCTTCCTATCAGTGTTATAAATAGTATGTTCATTTGAAAATGCCATATGCTATTTTAATAGTATTAACAGCCAGAAGCTTTTCTCCTCTCACACATATTTTTTCAAAATGTTTTTTAAATTGGTCTATTCCTGAAAGTTAGTCTTTCATCCTGGCATCTGAGTCAATGAAAGAGCCTTAAATCATCCCTAGTGACTTTATAATCAAATTTCCCTCAATGAAATCCTTGTGTGGGTATTTGCTGACTTAAAACAAAAATCTCCCCACTACAAATTGCCCTTTAGGCTCTAAGTTCTGCGCTCTTCCCTTCAAAAATTCTGCATAGTTTTTTTCCTTTGGCAGAATTTTCTTTTATGGATTTTAAAGTAATAATTAGGCAAGAGACAAATTTCAGAAGCCCCCTGCCTTCCTTTTGCGTGTGACCTTCAGTTTTCCTCCCTCGTGTATTCATTCTTTTTCTCCCTGTACCTTTAGCTACTTTTCCTTTGAACTCCTCCCCTTTTCTGAGTGTGTAACTATTAATTCTCCAATTTGCAAAATAAACATATGAGATTTGGTATTTGGTTGCTAATCTGCCCCATATTTTTGCTGCATCTCTGTTTTGCTTGTCTCTAGTCCCTTTTCAATTTTTGTCCTGCCTCATTCCAAACATAATTTTCTGCCTTGTGCCAAACACATTTTCTCTTGGTTTTATTCCTTTTAAAACTTTAACTCTCCCTTTCTTGGCCATTATTTGAAAACTTAACAAAAGTTATTACTTTATAAATTTTAACTTTACAAGTCATTAACTCACAAAAGTTATTCTATTATTTGAAACTTACAAAAATTTCTCCTGGGACCAAGCAATAGATTTGACCTCTAAATTCTCATTTAGTATTTTATGATAAAGGTGTAGTTATTACCCACAGTTTACAGATGGCCAAAGGAGGTATAGAAAGGAAATATCTTGCCATAAGCCATATGTTAAGTCTGTGAGAAAGGCAAACTAGATCAGAGATCAACTGCCCCGCATCTACCAACACCTGGTGCACTGCCACCCGAACCACTATTCTCAAGAGGGATCTAGGGACCATCTGCATCAAAAGTCGTCTTCATGCTCTTTTGCTCTAGACCTGAGGATTCAGATTCAGGAGATAAGGCCCAGAAATCTCCATTTTTAACAACCCCAAAGTCATTCTTAGGGAAGGAAGGAAGGAAAGAAGAAAGGAAGGAAGGAAGGAAAGAAGGAAGGCAGGAAGAAAGAAAGGAAGAAAGAAAGGTAGAAAGAAGTGGAAAGAAGAAAGGAAGGAAGGAAGGAACGAAGGAATGAAGGAAAGAGAAAAAAAAAAAGAGAGGAAAAAAGCCACTGCTCTATTTTAGCTTTGCTTCCTAAGACAGTGAAGGAACTAATCCTTTTTGTGTATATATTGTGTGTCCAGTATTGTGGTCTATTTTTACATAGACATGTTATTAATTGATTTAATTCTATAAAAATCCATTGAGATAGTTCTTATATTCATTTTATAGTAGAGAAACTAGGTTTGAGCCAAGGTCATTCAACTGGTAACTAGAAAAGTCCATGTCTGACTCCATTACCTTGGATTTTAAGAACCATGGCATGGTACTTGTTTTAAATTTAGCATAAAGAGCTATCAGATATAATAATGTTATCATATATATGGGATTATATTAATCCCATAGTATACTGCTGACTACAAAACAGATCAGTTGATTAAACTCATTCAAGTGTGTCTGCCTTTTTTATTGATATGCTTGACATAAACATTATAGTAGCTTCAGGTACACAACATCATGATTTGATATTTGTATATATTGTGAAATGATCAACACAATAAAATTAGTTAACATCCATCGCCATTCATAGTTACAATTTTTTTCTTGTAATGAGAAATCTACTCTCTTAGCAACTTTCAAATACACAATACAGTATTATTAGCTATAGTCACCACGCTGGACATAATATCACCATGACTTACTTACTGTATAACTGGAAGTTTGTACCTTTTGACCAGCTTTACCCATTTCACCTACCCCCAAATCCCCATCTCTGGGCAGTCACCAATCTGTTCTCTGTATCTATGATTTCAAATTTTTTTTTTTTTTAGATTCCACATATAACTGAGATATTTGTCTTTTTCTGGCTGACTTGTTTTACTTAGCATAATGCCCTCAAGATCCATCCATGTTGTTGCAAATGGTAGGATTTCCTTCTTTTTTATGGCTGAATAATATTCTGTTATATATATGTGCCACATTTTCTTCATCCATTCATCCATTGATGTACACTTAGGTTGCTTCCATATTTCAGCTACAGCGAACATGGGGGTACAGATATCTTTTCCAATTAATGTTTTTGTTTCCTTTGGATAAATACCCAGAAGTGGAATTGCTGTTTTCTATAGTGGCTTCACTAATTTACATTCCCACCAATAGTGCAGAAGGGTTTTCTTTTGTCTACATCCTTATGCAAATTTGTTATTTCCTGTCTTTTTTATAATAGCCATTCTCACAGTGATATCTCATTGTGGTTTTGGTTTGCATTTCCCTAATGATTGGTGATGTTAAGCATCTTTTCATGTTATCTGTTGGCCATCTGTGTATCTTCTTTGGAAAAATGTCTATTCAGATCCTCTGCCCATGTTTTTAATTGGATTGTTTGTTTTTTTGCTATTGGGTTGTATGAGTTCTTTATGTATTTTGGATATTTATCCCTTGTCAGATACATAATTTGCAAATATTTTCTCTCATTCGGTAGGTTGTCTTTTCATTTTGTTGATGGTTTCTTTTTTTGTGCAGAAGCTTTTCAATTTGATGTAGTTTCACATGTTTATTTTTGCATATGTTGTCTTTGCTTTTGGTGTCAAATCCGGAAAACCAGCATCAAGACTAATGTCCAGGAGCTTACTGCCTGTGTTTTCTTCTAGGAGTTTCATGGTTTAGGTCTTATGTTCAAGTCTTTAATCCGTTTTGAGTTGATTTTTGTGTATGGTATAAGATAGTAGTCCAGTTTCATTCTTTTGCATATGGTTGTCCTGTTTTCCCAATATCTTTTATTAAAGAAACCATTTATTTCTTTATTGTATATTCTTGGCTCCCCTGTTATAAATTAATTGAGTGTGTATGAATGGGTGTAGCTCTGGGCTTTCTATTCTGTTCCATCGATCTATGTGTCTTTTTTTTTTTAATTTTTTTAAAAAGTGGATTTGTGGGGTGCCTGGGTGGCTCAGTCGGTTGAGCGTCTGCCTTCAGCTCAGGTCATGATCTCGCGGTCCGTGAGTTCGAGCCCTGCGTCAGGCTCTGGGCTGATGGCTCGAGCCTGGAGCCTGTTTCCGATTCTGTGTCTCCCTCTCTCTGCCCCTCCCCCGTTCATGCTCTGTCTCTCTCTGTCTCAAAAATAAATAAACGTTAAAAAAAATTAAAAAGACCTTTTAAAAAAATAAAAAATAAAATAAAAAGTGGATTTGTTTCTTTTTTGAGAGGGGAGGGGCCACAAAAGAGGGGGAAAGAGATCATCCCAACCAGGCTCCACACTGTCAGCACAGAGCCCATTGTGGGGCGTGAATTCACAAACTGTGAGATCATGACCTGAGACAAAATCAAGAGTCCAACGCTTAACTGACTAAGCCATCCAGGTGCCCTTATGTCTCTGTTTTTGTTTTCTTTTCTAATGCCATATTGTTTTGATTACTATAGCTTTGTAATATAGTTTGAAATCAGGAAATGTTATGTCTTCACCTTTGTTCTTCTTTCTCAAGATTGCTTTGGTGTGAGAGCCACAACTTTACCTTTTCCTGAAAATTATCTTTTAATATAGGAAACATATAAACAAACACAATGACAAAAGAATTAAAAATTATGAATATGCTAACTATGTCAAGGAATCATGATCACATGCTAGTCATAAAAGCTACAACGAATTGTTCTGGATGGGGAATGCCTATTTTTAGTTCCTTCTACCAAGACTATGAATGCAACAGCTAGAGGTAGAGCTGCCACATCAAATCACAAACTAGAAACTGAATATTGGAGATGATGAGAAGAGCCTGAGTCTGAATGTGTATCCATAATATCCTGAACTGCTTTCTAGATTTTAGATAAGAAAGAAACTTCTCTCTCATTTAAATTCTGTAATTTGGGCTTTAGTCTCTCACCATTGAACCTAATCCTAAACAGTAAATACTTCTGTTATAAAATTCTATCGTGATAAATATTAATGATTGTAAAAGTTAACAAAGCTATATTTGGTATAATTTAGTAAAGTACTCATTACATTTACATACAAAAAATCATTACATTTAGTAAAATACTAAATGTAGTTTTTTAATAGTATTAATGCATGTTAATGTAGTAATGTAGAATGTAGTATTTTACCAGTAATTAACATATATGTTACCATTTTTATAGGTTCTCAGTTACAACAGTTAAAATTCTGTTTTGTGGTTATCAAACACAGGAACTGTTTGTAGCACACTTTGAATGTAAAATGAACTCAAGGTGAAAATGACAGAAAACCATTGTTAAAATAATTATTTCTGATTCCATGATAACTTTTTAGAGATAACTTTGCTATGTCAAAACCAAAATGTGAATGCTATAGGACAAGTAATACATTGAGACAACAGAGGTACTCTCTTTTCCCAGAGTTTACAGTTAGGTTTCTGGCTCTACTGAACCAAAGCCAAATGTCCTATGTCTGTATTAAGTACTCTAGCAGCTTTAGGATTGAAACGCAAGAATTAGGTTGTAATATTGGATAAAACTGGAGCTAACAGGAGGAAATATGAACTCTTGGGGAAAGTTCAAGTATCAACTAAGCTAGTCAGAGAATTAAAATTTATCATTATAATTGATACTTTGAAAAATGTCTTCTGAAGAATTAAGTGAAAATCCTACATTCCCTATTCTAGAACTTGGCCCATTATGCCCATGGTTGAAATTATTTTTCCACCTTGCCCTCCTCAGAGGGACAGCATCATAGATGTAGGAGGTGTTTTTGTTACTTTAAATCTATATCCATTGTATATTTAGGGAGTGGGTAGGTGGATGAATTTGGAAACCCATAAAGAGCAGGAAGAATCAGTGTGATTCAAAAAGGGAAATTAATGTTTTATAACTAATGATTAGGGAGCGAGGAGCAAGCTGAGGGCAGAGTACAAGCTAACAGCCTCCCCACCCCCAGGTGGGATATGTGTGATACTCCTCAGACACTCCTGGATGCCCAAGTACAGGGAAAGGAAAGAAAGCAGATGGTTGGCTGATAGAGATCACAGTCATGCAGGACAGGAGTTTCTTTCAGTTTATGGATAGCTTAGTAAACTGCAAGAAAAAGGCCATTTTATCCATAGCCTAATCTCTAGAAATTTATAGACTCCATTTCCTGGAGTCCTAATATCACCCTCAACAAGACGTAAGGGGGTTTAAGTGCTTGCCCTGGTGATGTGGGAAACAAAGGCAAATGAAAATTTAAATTCCCTTACTGCCTACAGCCCATCGATGAGTCCTTGAGACAAGCAGAGTGACCTTCCTCTAGGAGCTCAGTTGCCTCCATGATACTTGCTAGGGGCAAAAGGGAATCTTGGCTTAACATTATCCTGATCTCCCACCCCTCAGGATCCTGTGAGTCTCCTTAAATACATAAAAATTCCTTTGCAAACCTCCTTTATCTTTAACCTCCAAGTATATGTCGGCAATTATACTCCAAGCATATGGCCCCTGACATACATCTGAAAGATCTCATGATTGAGGTTTTACTAAACAGTAATAAATGATGTTTTCCTAATAACAGCTAGCCCCTCAAGGTCCTGGAAACCTTGCTTCCAAAATTCCTTAGAGACTTACACTGTCCCTAACCCCCTCCCAACCTGAGAGTATATTATCAGTCACTCTTCACAACCCCAGTGCAGCTCTTCCTGCCCGCAGGTCCCATCCCGGTGCTTTTTTAAAATTTTTTAATTTTTTTTTTAATTTTTTAATGTTTATTTATTTTTGAGACAGGGAGAGACAGCATGAACGGGGGAGGGTCAGAGAGAGAGGGAGACACAGAATCTGAAACAGGCTCCAGGCTCTGAGCTGTCAGCACAGAGCCTGACGCGGAGCTCGAACGCACGGACCTTGAGATCATGACCTGAGCCGAAGTCGGATGCCTAACCGACTGAGCCACCCAGGCGCCCTCCATCCCGGTGCTTTAATAAAGTCACCTTTTTGCATCAAAGACATCTTCAAGAATTCTTTGTTGGCCATCGGTGCTGAACCCCACCATAACCCCAAAACCCCGTCACTAAGGTAACAAATTTTAAGAAATTACTCTCTTTCTTGTTACTGCTTTCGAATGCAAGATTCAATGAACAGGCCCAAGCAGGAATTGAGAAGTGGACTTTGGTGGACTTAATGAGGACCAATTTTCTGCATTTGAAATAGTTACTACTACTATTTTCCTAAATGTTCAGGTTTTAAAAAACAGATAACTTTGATCTCACCATCTTAATAAGTTGGATTTCCCCCTTTTTTATTTAACATAAATAAATGTTAAAATCTAGAGGCGTTCTCCAAAGCTGTTAGAACTACTGCAAGGCCACACAAGGATTCCATTTGAAGATCTCTCCTAGAGGACATATTTAATGAAAGCTCAATTCTAATTTTCCTCCTATATAATGCCAGAAGACCAAACTGACCCTGTTGGGATGTGATCCTTTAACTCAGTGATTTCTCACCTGAGATTTGGACCACATAATCATGCTTTAAGTACTTGAGCAAGGCATTCTGACACTGCATTTCTAATCAGGGAAACATAAAACAAGATTTGTCCTCAAGCTGTTTTACTTGGCATATAATGGTCTCCATTTCCTTTCATGAGGCATTATCTTGATAAATTGCTGTTTTTTAAAGATCACTTTTTGCCTGGAAAATGTGCAATAGATCAGACACTGAAGGTTCTTGTTGGGGTTGAAATTTTGGCCACATGTATAACCTTACTGCATGCTGTATTAATACCCCATGATATTCCTGACTTTGCTTGTCGTTTCTAATTTGTACACTGGCAATTTTAGCAAATTAGACTGGGTAGATTCTCCCAACAATAAAGCACAGTCTTTAGTTAAACTAAGGACTAAAAAGCATACAAGATTAACATACTCAGAAAAATCCGTAAGGTATTGAAACTCTGTGAAAGAAAGAAAGAAGGAAGGAAGGAAGGAAGGAAGGAAGGAAGGAAAGAAAGAAAGAGGAAAAGAAGGAAAGAAAGAAAGAAAGAAAGAGGAAAAGAAGGAAAGAAAGAAAGAAAGAAAGAAAGAAAGAAAGAAAGAGGAAAAGAAGGAAAGAAAGAAAGAAAGAAAGAAAGAAAGAAAGAAAGAAAGAAAGAGAAAGAAAGAAGAAAACAGTCCTGCAAGTCAGATCACATTCCTTGAATTCAAATGTTAATTATTCCCAGTGAAAATTACTGACGTAACTGATTTATAGAGGTATGTTAGAATTTGAATCACTTACCTGCATTCATCCCTAGAAATCTAGCAGTAGTTCAAAGAAAACTTACATGGTAATTTGTCTGTACTTATTACACTTGGAGGAACACTTAAAAAACACTACACATAAACAAAGTACAAAGCAGGCACATCAGGGTGGAGTACAAGTTCCTTAGAGTGACAATAACAATTAGTATAAAAAGAGCAGCGTTGGCTCCATTGAGGACTATTTCCTCAAAAGCAAAGGAGAAATTTAGAGGAAAACTTTTGGAATCAGTCACCATATCAGTGAGTCAATTGTTAAATAATGCCCTGAACGAACTCTGAAATAATACATGGGTATAGCAGTGCTACTGGCAAATGGTAAAGAAAACATTTCTAAATTCATTTATATTTACCTGAACTTTCTTTCAGTCAAGTAAGTTTTTTAAAAAAATTTTAATGTTTTATTTATTCTTTTTTTTTTTAATTTTTTTTTTCAACATTTATTTATTTTTGGGACAGAGAGAGACAGAACATGAACGGGGGAGGGGCAGAGAGAGAGGGAGACACAGAATCGGAAACAGGCTCCAGGCTCCGAGCCATCAGCCCAGAGCCTGACGCGGGGCTCGAACTCACGGACCACGAGATCGTGACCTGGCTGAAGTCGGACGCTTAACCGACTGCGCCACCCAGGCGCCCCTGTTTTATTTATTCTTGAGAGAGAGAGAGAGAAAGACAGAGCATGATGTCAAATAAGTTTTTTATCACCAAGAAGTCAAGAAAACACCTGTCCCTCTGTTAATTTTTTTATAATATTAGACTTATACCTCTCATAGAGGAATAAAAGACTAGTTTATAATTATCAAGCATGACTCTCAATTTCATATTTAAAAATAAAGTTCATGTCATGCCCAAAGTCATGGAGAAATTTAGAAGTGGTGTTTAAAATAGAAATTTAGACTACTGACTTGAAATCTCATGTTCTGACCACTAGACCACATGCCTGCCCAAGGACACTTAAATTTTTTTACTGTGTTATTCTTCTTTGTAATTAGATGCAGTGATTAGAGTGTCTTTTGCATTACTCTGCATTTTTCTTTTAAGTTAGGGTTGTAACCCACATAGGGCAATGTCCCTTACAAAACTAAACAAGGGATTTTCAGTCTTGCAATACAATCTCTTGATATTTGTTTATAGGTTTCACACATCAAAAAAACAATGAAATCTGTAATTTTTCAAATTACAATCTTCTCATTCTCTAAGTTATGTGCCTATGAGAATTTGCAAATCTTTTGAAGAGAATGTAATCTTTATGCTTACAAAATGTAGGCTTTCATATTTGGGTACAATTACAAATCAAGGCCCCTTTTTCCTCCCATAATAATCAGTTCTCAAAGTTGTGGGTTTTCCTCATTTGAAAATAAATTAATGGGAATTTAAAAATATAATTCATCCGGTTATTAAATCTTTTCAATCTTTAAAATTAGGAGCCATTTCTTTTCTCAATCTGCCAAGAAGCAAAGGCAGAATATTCCTTATAGCATATTACAATTTAATTTTTGTTGATTGAGGAAATAAAAATAAATAGCTAAAACCATTTTAATCTAAATTTTAAAAAGTAGAAAACTTCTATGTGATTCCTTATTATTTTGTTTTCTTTTTCATGACAGGTCTGTATTGTGTGCTTAAATAATTGAGTTTTTCTCTATCAAGTACTTGTCAAGAGAAAAAGTCAGTTTTGGAAACACAAAAACTCAAAGTACTACAGATGGCTTTCTAAAGGAATTTGAATTAGATAGTATTCAGTGTTGCAAAAAACAAAGATAACTTTTATAGCCCTAAACATCAAGTTTTTAAATTAGAGATTGATATATAAGGGAACTGATTTTGCTTAGTCTTTCATTTTTAAATAACACATCATAGTTACTAAATTATACAGTTTTATGTAGAGACATACATATTTTCTGAATGCTGTCATGTAATTATTTAAAAATTTCATTCTTAAAGTCATGAGTTTTAGACACCAGTTACTTTTTAAAAATCATTAATATTTTATTTATTTTATTTATTTTTTTTAATCATTAATACTTTAGAGATGAAGATGTGGTTGTTCACATTTTTTCCAGACCTTGCTGGAGCAATCTGTAGGGCAGGCAGTGGGAGCTAGGGAGCATGGCAGCAATAGTCATATGGGAAATTTGTTAACCCTCATATAAAAAGTGTAGGCTGCTATAAGGGTGTAAAGAGTGTTCCAGAGGGAAAATAAAGTGGAATCAGGAATGTCAGTAGCTCTCCAAAGAGGTACTCTTCCACATAGTGGTTGCCTCTTTATCAGAACTGTAGAAAATAAGTTTGGAGAATAAGTTCTTTATCTAATTTGCACAACACTGTATCTCCAGTGTCTAGAACAACAAATTTGTATTAAATGAATAAATGAGTGAATGGATGGATGAATGAGTAGTGATTCCTTTGGATACCTTTTAACTAGTTGCCATATTAACATTAATAACCATGGGTAAACTGAAGGTAATCCCCCTGACAGTGAGTGGTGTAGGAAGTATACACAGTGAAGATGTTTGAGAGTAGAGGACTATGGCCGGGATCAAGGATTCTTGACAGCAAATGGCCACTTGGGACAACGTGAACTTTTCCAAAGTAGTTGTAAGTCATGGAGAGACCAGTGATCTACTGACATCAAAACCTCCTCTTAAATTTATGGATGAAACATGGTATCTGGTCTGTTCTAGATGCAATAAATGCTCTAGATGCAATAGATAGCTCTAGATGCAATAGATAGCTCTAGATGCAATAGATGCTCTAGATGCAATAGATAGCTCTAGATGCAATAAATTATGAGGGAAATCATTGCCATATCACTGATATCAGGTTTTTAATAATCTTGGGGGAAAGCTAAGGAGCATATCTTTACCCAAAGCCCAAGTTGTCCTCAGCACATTTTCACACTCGGATGAGGGCTGAGGAAGTCAAGGAGATTAGTGGAAAGGTAACCAAATAATGAAGGTAGCCTTGATAACCCACCTGCTGCTGCCCACTTGCAGAAAAGACTTAGGTGTGGCCCTCTTATCAGGCACTGGAATTTATTACTTTGTAGTGCTTTTATGTTATTCTCATTGCTTGGTCATGAGCCAGATTTATTTATCAAATTACATTAATCTTAAATTCTGGCCTAACAACCCTATCTGAGTCCATTCAGGCTGCTGTTAAAAAATACCATAGACTGGGGACCTTACAAACAACAGAAATTTATTTCACACAGTTTTGGAGGCTGGAAGTCTGAAATCAGAGTTGGTGGTTGAGTTCTATGAAGCCCCCTTCCAGATTACAGACCACAGACTTCTCTGTATCCTTTTATAAAGGCATTAATCCCATTCATGAGGGCTCCACCCTCATGACCTAATCACCCCCAAAGGCTCCACCTCCTAATACCATCACCTTAGGCATTATGTTTTCAACACATGAGTTTTGGGGATGACATAAATATTCAGACCATAGCAAACCCTTTAATGACTTTATGTTTCCCTTAAAGTCTAATTTCTTAACAAGGAAGAGAGACTTTTCCCTGCCTCTTCAGAGGACTTTTTTGGGTCTTTTTCAGCTCAGTGATTTGTGACTTCATAAATAAACAGCCTAATATATATTAAGTAATTGAGGTAAAATGAGTTTGAATTTTTTAGGCACCATCATAAGTAATATGATGCATTCAAATGCAAGTTGATGAGAGGACATGAAGTGATTTTTCTAGCCAGATCCCCATGCTGCCCTACTCAAAGGGTATTTTCATGGAGATTGATTTGCAAATGTTTGGCATGAAAGCTTTAAAAAAACAGCTATGTATTATAGAATCCTGGAGGGCAGGAATTATCTCTCCACGGGTACCTTTTTTATTTTCTCACAGCACCTTATAAATAATTGTGTCTCATAGTAGACCCCAATACCTTTCTTTGTACTATTAACCATCAGTATCACCACACAGCCTGACATGAAAATAAGTGATTTCCATATTTAATAGTGTTAATCTGAAAAATTTTAAGCATAACTTGTTATTGAATTAAGAAAATCCACAATGGCATCATTGTACAATTGAAACCCACCCCCTGTATATTAAGTACTAAGACTGAAAAATCATACTGTAATGGAAGAAGGCCAAAATTAAGTGAGCTGTTCACTTCAAATTGTACTGTAACTCTAGTATTCATACAATATATTGCAATTTCCAGCTGACCTTTCAAATCTACTTACAAGAAGAGAGGTTTATAATTCAAATATTGTAGGAAGAGGAAATCTAATTTTGACCTTGAGTCAAATTGATGCCAAAGGAACTTTATGGTTTTCTTTACTTTATAAGCTGTAATTGCAAATACAGTTTCCTTCATCTAAAAAACTATTCCACCCTGAAATTTTCAAACAAAAATAGTTTGCAGAAACATTGGCAAAAGACATCTTCAAAGGAAACTAACTAGTTTGAATTAGAAGGAGAGGGAGGAGAGAGATGGTGGATATTTTTAAAGGGATTATGTTTTCAATATTTTGGGCATTCGATGTCTAATTCCTGTTGCTTTTTTTAAAAGCATTTCTCATTTAAAATTTAAAAGTAGATTAGTAATTTAAATGTGCTTAATTTGTAAATAAGATAAAAATAACATGTGTATAAGATACTTGAAGAGAAAAAAACATGTGAAAATCTTCTCTTTAAATATTAAATAGAAATAAAATTATCATTAGTATATGCCATAAATATTAAAATAGGTGACTCTATGTTGTGGCATTAATAAAGACATAGAAATGGTAAGAAGTTCATTTACCAAAAATATTTTGACTATATTTACCAGAATGCTTGACAATATAATTTCATGTTCAATGCCAGTGTTGGTTGCCCCCAACACTGTTCATTATTGTGCCTCTATAGGTTAATTTTATTTTTAAAAAATTAAAAAAAAAATTGTTTAAGAGAGAATGCGCAAGTGCGTGCAGGGAGGGGAGGGGCAGAGGAATAGAAAAAGGATCTTAAGCAGGCTCCATGCCCAGCAAGGAGCCTGATGGAGTTTCAACTCATGACCATGAGATCATGACCTGAGCTGAAATCAAGAGTCGGATGCTTAACCGACTGAGCCACCCATGCACGCCTGGTGTATCCATAGGTTAAATTTAAAACCATGCCTAACTTTGAGATTTACTGGCTCATTACCTTTGCCGCAACAATTGCCTAACGTTCAACATAAGGCACCTCTGGATTCTGGTTTTATGAAGTCAGTGTATTATTTCAGTAGGTGAGATTATAGCATAGGGTATGAGGTTAGCATTAAGTAAAAGTGTTATCCCTTCTTACTTCCTATTGCAGCAAATTCCAGGTCATTACACTGATCTCAGTTCTCAAATAGATAAGTGTGTGTGTGTGTACGTGTGTGCGTGCGCACGCACACACGTGCACACGCACACAACTTTCATATTTGGGTGCTTTTGATTCCAGTTGATTGCACATGGATTTTCACTACCCAAACCATGTCTGACCAAGGTAACACAAAGGAACCCACCAAATTCAACTCAAATGTTTTTAGTTTACCTTTGAATTAAATGTATCAAATATTGAAGTAATAATTGCAGCAACAGAATAGGAGATACATGAATCATTGAGAGTCTGTAAATGTTGGATTAAGGTAGTTCACTTATCAGTCAAATGACCATCAGATTAGAAAGAAAGTTCAGAATTTCTTCTTTGTCTCTAGGAAGAAATAATTAAACACAATAAAAACAAAGGAGCTGGAAAAGATTCAGAGAAGCATCACATCTTCACAGAAATGGCTTTTGTGTTAGGTCAGGATAAAATGATAGGCTTAGAAGGATAAATCCATTTCCAGAAGTAATAGACCCCCTACAAAAAAAAATCCCACCTGATTAACAAAACTAGAATAAACTAAACCAAGAAAAAAACAATAAGAAAATAAAGATGGGGCACCTGGGTAGCTCAGTCAGTTGAGTGTCCAATTCTTAATTTTGGCTCACGTCAGGATCTCAGGGTTTGTGGGCTCAAGCCCCACATTGGGATTTGCACTGACAGCGTGGAGCCTGCTTCAGATTCTCTGTCTCCCTCTCTCTTTTCCCCTCCTTCATTCGTGCTCTCTCTCTCAAAAATAAATAATATTAAAAAAAAGAAAGATAAAGATGGATTTCCTAATCATTAAAATTATGGTGAAAGATAAAGATGTATTTCCTAATCATTAAAATTATGGTGGCTATTATACATATCCAAGAAGACAATACACCATGTGGTGAGATGCAATCTTGTTTTCATTGTGGAAAACTTACACCTCAGGGAGTAAATGCTGAGCAGGACCTCTTCAAGAATAGATTTTTTACAGGATATGTGATAGTGGTTTGTAAAATATGAAAAGTTCAGAGAATTGAAAACTAGATTTTTGAATAGTAGAATTAGGAGCTCTGCTCTGAAATTTGAAGGAAATATTTACAAGTAAAATGAAATATTTCTGCAGAGATGTATATAAAGAAAATAAATGGCATTAAGAAAACTTAAAAAACTTGGCAGATAGTAATTCTACTTCTAATCACTAGAAGTAGTTAGAGATGGTCTTGTTAGATTCCTAAACTGCGCAGGGCAACACTATTCAAATCATCCCTTGGTACCCACTCTCAGAAGAAAGAGAATGTGAAGATTGGGCTATGCTTCTACCCAATAGACCACTTCATAGAATCTTTTTTTTTTTTTAATTTTTTTTTTTAACGTTTATTTATTTTTGAGACAGAGAGAGACAGAGCATGAATGGGGGAGGGTCAGAGAGAGAGGGAGACATAGAATCTGAAACAGGCTCCAGGCTCCGAGCTGTCAGCACAGAGCCCGACGCGGGGCTCGAACTCACGGAGTGCAAGATCATGACCTGAGCCGAAGTCGGCTGCTCAACCGACTGAGCCACCCAGGCGCCCCAACCACTTCATAGAATCTTAACCTATTAAACTGGAAAGGACGACAGAAGCCCTGGTCCAACTCCTTCATCTTACAGATTTGGAAACTGAGGAGCAGAGACCCTGTGTCATTCATCCAATGTTACACACTTGATGATGACGGGCTGGGATAAAAACATGGCTTCCTGATCTCTGGTCTGAATTTCTTTCCACTATGCAATATTACTAATCAGGGACATCTCTATATCAATTCAAAATCACAAATGTAGTTCAATCATCTTCTTACAACGGTAATGTGGGACCTAAATGCCTTTGCAATTATTATCATGGTTGTTAGATTTCATGGCCATTATCCACCTGCTGGGGCTCTACTTAAAGGCACACAGGCAAGCAAAGTAGTCTACTGTCCTGTAACATAAAATAGTTACTTTGAGGTCAAAACAATTATGTGAAAGTTCCTGCAGGAAAAGTTCTCTTAATAATACCTTTGCCTTCTCCCATTTTCTAAAGTAATGGTAACTTACCCAGTTGCCCCAGGCTGAAACTGGTTAGCAATTCTTGGTGTTTCCATTTGAAGAGATGAACAAAGGAGGTATCAGGGAACAAAAGCTTTTAGTGTAAGGCTATGCTCACTTTATCTCATGGAGAAGAGAAGGCAATTATGTATTGGGATGGGAAAAACAAATAAGAATTATAACCAATTGAACATTTTGTCTGTAAAATTAGAATCTAATTACATCTGTTAATAGAAATGCCTTTTCCATATCAGCAATTCCATATAGGTTTCCCACACTGCCCTTAGCATTTGGTGCTCCTGGTAGTTTGTGCTGAATATTTTCTTTCAAGTCACAAAGTAAAACTCACATATTTGAAAAAGAGAAGAAACCTCAAATCTATTATGTTTTACATTATCTCCTTTTCATTTTACTGTCCTTTTAGATTTAGAATCGATTTATATAAACACATATTTAGGTTGAATGCCAAAAGGCTTAGTATTGCAACAATTGTTAGAGGTTGAAACCAGATATCAGCATAGAATGAACTTGGATCTAAGAAGAAATGTGAAATGTAATCACAACTATACTTTCACATTAAAAAAATGTCAGTAATTGAATCTTTTTTAAATGTTTATTTATTTATTTTGAAAGAGAGAAAGAGAGAGCATGTATGAGCAAGGGGTGGGAGGCAGAGAGAGCGGGAACGAGAGAGAATGCAGGCTCCATGCTGTCAGCACAGAGCCTGATGTGGAGCTCAAACTCCCGAACCATGAGATCATGACCTGAGCTGAAATAAAGAGTCAGACCCTTAAATGACTTGGCCACCCAGGCACCCCAGAATTTTTATTTAATGCTTATTTACTGGGGGGGAGGGGAGGGGCAGAGAGAGGGAGAGAGAATCCCAAGCAGGCTCAGGGCTGGCGCAGAACCCATTTCAGGGCTCAATCCACCAAATCATGAGATCATAACATGAGCCGAAATCAAGAGCAGGATGCATAACCAACTGAGTCACTCAGCACCCCATCACTAAATAGAATTTTTAAAGTTTGATATGGTACAGGAACAAATATTCAGATTTCTGTCAATCTATTTCCCTATTTCTCATTTTAACAATTTAAAATTTCTTGTTTTTGGGGTTCCTGGGTGGCTCAGTTGGTTAAGTGTCTGACTTCAGCTCAGGTCATGATCTCCAGTCTGTGAGTATCAGCCCCACTTTGGGCTCTGTGCTGACAGCTCGGAGCCTGCTTCAGATTCTGTGTCCACTCTCTCTCCACCCCTACCCTGCTCATGCTCTGTCTCTCTCTCTCTCGAAGAGAGATATAATAAACATAAACATATAAAACATAAAAAACATAAAAATGATAAACATAAAAAATAAAAATAAAATAAAATTTCTTGTTTTCTATATAACTATCATCTTTCATAACCTTCCCTAATTTTGCAATACTTTGCTCTTCCAATATGTCCAGCATATAAGGAAATTTTAATTCCAAGTTATATCTATACATTCAAAATGAATATTCAAATGTTAACAAATACATTAGAATGGCCTTCCTTGTTGGCATTATGCCCCTGCTTTGCTATCTGAACATGATGTAGACATGATGATGATGATGTAGGATTGTGGCTATTTGACTTTTCAAAGGCGCTAGGGAGGCTGTAGTTGAAGCCAAATTGAAATCTTGGCCAAATACCAAAGTCAAAAACAAGCTTAACTAAGTCCCTGATTCAGAGTTTGGTAGAACATTTTAATAAGCGAAGAATGTCCTAATTTTTTTTTTTTACAGTTTTTCTATTTTTTTTGTCTCCCTTTCTGGAGAAATAACTAGACATTTTAAACTGAAGTCAATGAATTCCTCTAAAATCCACAAGATGGTGCTATGAAGTGGTGTTTAGAAAATTTTTGAAAACCATATGCCTTCTAGGAGCAACTTTTAGGCAGGGCCAAAGAAGTACCATTTAATAATATTGACTACAAGTAAATGCCATTTTAAAGAAAGTAATGTCAACCAGATTAGTTGATATAAGGAAGGCATACCTTTACTTCTAATGTTGCTTTTTAATACTTTGTCCCCCAAATTATACTTCTATAATTCTGTTATTGGTCTCAGGTTTTAAAATGTCTTATGAGGGGCGCCTGGGTGGCACAGTTGGTTGGGCGTCCGACTTCAGCTCAGGTCATGATCTCGCGGTCTGTGAGTTCGAGCCCCGCGTCGTGCCCGGGCTGATGGCTCAGAGCCTGGAGCCTGCTTCCGATTCTGTGTCTCCTTCTCTCTCTGCCCCTCCCCCGTTCATGCTCTGTCTCTCTCTGTCCCAAAAATAAATAAACGTTAAAAAAAAAATTAAAAAAAACTGTCTTATGAGAAGACTAAGAATTGAATTTGGATCTCAGCAGGGCTGTCATAATGGAAAAAGTACTGGACTGAAATAGAGACAAGAGTTCTTTTTTTTTTTCATTTTTTTTAATGTTTATGTTTGAGGGAGAGAGAGAGAGCAAACAAGCACGAGTGGGGGAGGGGCAGAGAGAGAAGGAAACAGAATCCAAAGCAGGCTCCAGGCTCTGAGCTATCAGCACAGAGCCCAACTCGGGGCTCAAACTCATGGACCATGAGATCATGACCTGAGCCGAAGTTGGATGCTTAACCAACTGAGCCGCCCCGGTGTCTCGAGACCAGAGTTCTAATCTCTGCCCGCCACCTGAATGGCTGCATCCAGTCAGCCTTCCATCTATTTCAGCTATACCCCATCAAGGGCAATTTTACTTCTGGGGAATACTTAGCAATGTCTTGGAGACATTTTTGATTATCACGACGTCGGAGTGGGACTGCTACTTGCATCTGTAGGTAGAGGTCAGGGATGCCACTGAGTATCCTACAATGCACAGGAAAGACTTATCCACAGTAAAGAATTATCTGCCCAAGATTAATAGTGCCCAGGTTGAGGAACTTGTCCTATTCGTTCACTCTTTCATTGGTTTGTCTGTTCATTCATTAATTCGTTCATATATTCATTGACTTCTGCATGTATGGATTCATCCCTTCAACAAATTTTTACAAAGTGTCTACTATGATTCAAGACCAGACTAAGGTCTAGGGATTAAAAAGACAAAAATTATACTATTACTGTTCAACCTTATAAGGGAGCAAGACACTTATGAAATAATATAGCAATATGTGATCAGTGTTTCAGTGTTAAATGTAGGATATTCTGGGAATAGTAGAGTATGATGAACACTGGAGAAGAGGGCAGAATTCAGGAAGTCTTCACAAGGGTGGAAGTTGTTTACTGGGTGGGTGAAGGGTGGTCGTAGAATGAAATTTTGAGCAAAGCACAAGCTAAGCCAGAGATATACAGTAGTCCAAAGTGTGTTTGGTGAGCCATATGCTGCTGTGGCAGGAGATTAGAGTGAGGAGGGAGGTTGGGAAAAGGAAAGGTGAAACTTTTAAAAAGGTAGAATGGGGTCCCACTGAGAAGGGCCTTGGATTTCATCCTCCAGGTACCAAAACTTAAAACAGAAGAGTGATATTAAACATGTGGTGGTCCCTTTACCTCTTTAGGGCCTGGGTTTCACACCCTTAAAGTGTTTGATGAGATACCTTTCAGATGGCCTTTAGCTTTAAAACTATGTTTTGTAATTATAAAGACAGTCCATTAGATATGTTAAATGCTGTATATTCTTAGATTGATATTACAACTATCAATTAAAATTGCAATATCTATAAAGAAAATATCTTTATACACAAAAGTTGTGTTCTCACATATATTTTCTTTCATTATAATGAACAAAATATAAGATATTCCCATTAATATATTTGGTGTTTGTTTTAAGGGTGGATATACTTGAGAAGATCAAGTTATTCTGTAGAATAGAGTCCCCAATTGGTTAATTCCTATGTCAATTATTACTTTTGGTTGTACCTGGGATAAATTTTTAAAAATATTTTTTCCTTGGGGCGCTTGGGTGGTGCAGTCGGTTAAGCATCCGACTTCAGCCAGGTCACGATCTCGCGGTCCGTGAGTTCGAGCCCCGCGTCAGGCTCTGGGCTGATGGCTCAGAGCCTGGAGCCTGTTTCCGATTCTGTGTCTCCCTCTCTCTCTGCCCCTCCCCCGTTCATGCTCTGTCTCTCTCTGTCGCAAAAATAAATAAACGTTGAAAAAAAAATTTAAAAAAAATTTTTTTCCTTAACCTTTTCTACTTTTATCAATAAGTTTTACTTATTTTAAAAAATTTTAAAGTTTACTTATTTATTTTGAGAGAGACAGAGACAGCACAGGTGGGGGAGGAGCAGAAAGGGAGAGAGAGAATCCCAAGCAGGCTCCAAGCTGCCAGCACAGAGACCAGGGTGGGGCTTGAACTCACAAAACCACGAGATCATGACCTAAGCAGAAACCAAGAGTTGGATGCTTAACCAACTGAGCCCACCCAGGTGGCCCTTTTATCAATAAGTTTTAGATAATCTAATTAGATCTAAGTAATTTACCATGTGTTTTATAATTTGAATAATTACTTTAAAAATATGAGTGTTTTCGGGAAATAAAACTTTGAAGTCTTTTATGTCATACATCAGTAAGTGAAGAGAACCTAAAGATTAATAATTGCTTGAATTTCACTTGAGTAAAATTAGTAGTTATCAACTGAATATTTGATATAATTTGAGTATGATTTATAAAATGTATTTTCATGATATATCTCTCATTTAATATTTTTATATTTGTAATTGAAATTCAGCTTTAAAATATAGGTGGCTGAAACCCCACTGCAGTCAAGTTCAGAATGTTAAGTCCATAGATCAAATGACATATGATGAGATAAAAGAAAAAAAAAATGGGTGGGGAATACAGAAAAGAAAAATGGGCCCTATATCTAAATAGAACTCTCCTATGAGAAACACTGCCATCATTGTACCCCAAACAGAAATGAAAACCCTGATGTTAAAGGTGACAGAGGCCCTGGGAAAGGCGGGGCTGTGTTACAGTCTTCTGAACTGGGTAGGGATGCAGGAACTAAGCCCCTTCCATCCTTGCCTGTTGTCTCACTATATTGGTCTGATTGCATCTCTTTAAATCCTTTTCTCTCCTTCCCCCAAATAGTGATCCTTGCAGTTTCTGTATCATATTTTCTTGAGTATTAATAAAAACCTTTGATGGATCATTTCCGATTTGAATATCCATTCATACTTACTTCCCTCCACAGAAATTATTATTAAAACCCAATAATTCAGGGGCGCCTGGGTGGCTCAGTTGGTTAAGCGTCCAACTTCCGCTCAGGTCATGATCTTGCAGTTCGTGAGTTCAAGCCCTGTGTTGGGCTCTGTGCTGACAGATCAGACCCTGGAGCCTGCTTTGGATTCTGTGTCTCCTTCTCTCTCTGCCCCTTCTCTCTCCCTCTCTCAAAAATAAATAAACATTGGGGCGCCTGGGTGGCGCAGTCGTTTAAGCGTCCGACTTCAGCCAGGTCACGATCTCGCGGTCCTTGAGTTCGAGCCCCGCGTCAGGTTCTGGGCTGATGGCTCGGAGCCTGGAGCCTGTTTCCGATTCTGTGTCTCCCTCTCTCTCTGCCCCTCCCCCGTTCATGCTCTGTCTCTCTCTGTCCCAAAAATAAATAAAAAACGTTGAAAAAAAATTAAAAAAAAATAATAAACATTAAAAAAGAAAATAAATAAAACCCAATAATTTAAAGTGTGAATTTTCCACAGCACTCATGTTTTGAGACAGCATCATAGACTTGTTTCAAGAGAGAGTTAATCTCCAAAGATGAGATCTTTGCATGCTGCTATAAAAAGGATTTCAGGCCCCAGAAAAGTGGTTGAACTAACTGGTGGTTTCCCAAGGCAACTTAGGGTTCAAAGAGTGGCCATGGAAGAAGCAGTGATGGGGGCAAAGAGTGAAGGTGACTGGTAATGCCCACCCCAACCTTGTGCTTCATCACAAGCTCTGCTTCCATGTCTGTTATCTCTGTTCCAGGTCAGACATCATTTGAACAAAGGTTATGAGGAAGTGCCAGATGATTTCTAAGGGCTTTTCTGACCTGAACTTCTATGAGTTTATATTTTCTAATCCCTTCCAAAAAACATAGAACTTCAAGCTAAAAGAGGTGCATAATAACTGAGAGGCACAAGGTTGGATAAAGAAAACATTAAAAACAACAGCATCCAAAAATTAATCTTGCTCACCTCTTCTTAAGAAATTAGCCATTTTCTACTTAAGGAAAAATACATTTAAAAGTTAATCCCTTCAAACCCTGAGATATACAATAAAAAACAAACCAGCAGGAAAAACTTCATTTGAACCTTCAGTTTGAATGTCTTGCATAGGCAGAGCTTAGAGATCTGACCAAGAGCAGAAGTGGTTCTCTCTAGAAGGGCTTTTTTTTGTTTTTGTTTTTGTTTTTGTTTTTGTTTTTGTTTTAAAGCAAGGAATGACTCTGAACACACATGTGAATTAGGAAATGCAGACATCACATGCATTCACAGAAGCTTCTGTTCAGGTCTCTGATTCCTGTGCATAGAGGAGGTTGCTTTATTGGTGTCAGTAAGAGTTGACATTCTCTTGCATATACAACAATAATAGAGAATTGTCTACAATTGCACGGAGCATGACTGGCCACTACTGGGATTATCACAAGATATATTATCTTTCTTTTTTTTTTTCCTTAATTTTTTAAAATGTTTATTTATTTTTGAGAGAGGGAGAGACAGAGCATGAGTAAGGGAGGGGCAGACAGAGAGGGAGACACAGAATCCAAAGCAGGCTCCAGGCTCTGAGTGCTCAGCACTGAACCGGACGCAGGGCTCAAACTCACAAACCACAAGATCATGACCTGAGCCAAAGTCAGATGCTTAACCGACTGAGCCACCCAGGCATTACAGATGTATTATCTTTCTTAATGAAAATTGGCAGTCATCACCTAGTGGTTGGCATTTTAAAGTAAATATTTATTGACAAAACCTCATGACACAACAAAAATTCATGTTACTTAGGGGAAAATGTTTCTAAATATTCCCAGCATTTTTTTTCTGGATATAATAAGAAACATTTTGTGAATTATAGTTTTAGAAATAATTCTAATGTAGCCCCCATAAGTTAAAACAAATTTTCAGCAAAAATTCCAAGGCTATTTTAGGAATTGCTTTTCATCTGCAATATGACTAATGGCTATAAAAAACAGCTTTGGAGAGAGGCTCTAGGAGACACTTCATTGCATTCAGTGCCTAGGTTCCATAATAAAGGAGTGCACAACTGAATGACCACATGGAATAAAAAGGTATACATGGTATAAAACATGGTGTACATGGTATAAAAAGGCAAAGAATGAATTAAGGGGTGGATAGGTCATAGACTTTTAATTTTTGGCTAGTTACATGAGATATTCCTAGTATGAATGAATAGAATGCATAACAAGTGATTCTACTTTAAGCTAATAACTATGCTTACATTTCAGTCTACTGGTCTTTTATGGCAAATTTGGCCAACCGAGTGCATATTATGTAAAGGGAAAGACATTTCCCAAAAATGTAGGTGAAAAAAGGTTAATTCTGGAAATCCTGTGGGCTTTTTTTCCTCCTTCATTAAGACAAAAATGGCTGGCGATCATTTCCCATAATTAAGGCAGCAGTATATGGGCAATGGAGTTATTTCTGTTAGTTGTTATAACTTCTTTGTGGACATTAAGCTCATTATATTCATTTTAAATAAAGTAATAGCATAGCTTCCCCCACCAGAAACTAAAAATGGCAGCAGTGAAACCCATTTGCTCTTTTAGAAAATGACTAATAGAACACATATTTCATAATATCACGATTCAAATTGTTTAATACAAGGAATTAAAACCACTTCTGCATTTAACTTGTCCTAGAATGATAACTAAAGTCACTTGTTAAAATTTTTCATTTACTAAAGGACATTTATATCAGGGAAGAAATAAAATATTTTCATGTTCCATGAAGAAGGCAGAATGATAAAGTACAAAAAATAGGGTGAAAGTAAAATCTTCAAAGAAAAAAAATTGCATTAGGAATTAGATTTCTGTCTAAGCGAAATTATCACATTTTCCTGAACAGGATAAATGCTGGAATACGAAGATAGGAAAGAGACTCATAGCATTATTTAAAATGTTATTTAAGACATTATTTCAAAGTTATTATTTCCCAATAGGAAACTTTCTAATTACCATATTTTGAAATGTATAAGGTAAGTAGGTAGGGAAATGTATTTAGTAGAGTTGATTCTTTTGCTTGTTCTAATAAAGGTCTGCCTTCTCTTGAGATAAGTTGGCCAACTATCCTATATATGGAGGACTAGAAGACTCTTGAACAGACTATAAATAATATATAACCACTGGCTGGGAAATTTCTACCCTTGACATTTCTGGTTTTGTTGCCCATTTTGGGGACACAAAGAGAGGATGCAGGCAGGGCAAAGTGGTGCCGTTTCCTCTTAACCCTACAATCAGGAACAGGCTGTACCAAGAGGAACACAACCACAGGGCAGGGATCAGGGTGAGGTGAGGGAGACCAAGTTGGACAAGTACAGGGTAGGATTCTGTCTTTACTTAAAATGTTGCTATTTTGTTTACCATGGATTTCTTATTTTGCATTAGTTTTGACTTTTTAAGACACTGCATTACCAAGTGTTTTGGCACCCACTTAAATTTTGCACTAGAGGTAAATGCCTCACTCATTCACCCCAATCCCAGACTTGCTCGAGTAAGTGCCTGAGTCAGGTTCCAGCAGCTCTGTGGACCCAAACTAGAGCACAACCTCCCGCTTTTACCTACCTGAGCCCTCACGGGCCATGGACAGCTTCTACAAGAACTACCCTCTCCTTGTTTGTAAAAATGAAGGGTACAGAAAATTATTTTGTCTTACAAGGGCCCAGTTGGAGTATTAGGAAACAGGTATCACAGAACTGAAACTGGAACTTTTAGCTATGCTCTTTTCCAGTGCTTATTTGTTTTTGGACAGAAACCATATGAGCAAAGGAACAAATGCTCTGAACGTGGACTTAGTAGGAAAAACAAGGAATCAGAATAACACATTCACCCAAAAAGTATTCACCCCCAAACTCCTCCAAGCATGCTAAGTTAAATAATGAGAGGTTTGATGCCCATACATAGTACCTGTGACATAAAGCTCTTTCAAACAATGAAAAAGGCAGGATTACATGTGGTTGAACTAAACGAACACCAAGGGTACTTTTCTATCCTTGAAGAGAACAAAATAAGACTTTCAATCTTACTGCCGAACTTTTCATCAGACTTGCTGGCATCTTTCTCTTTGTCTTTTCTGTGTTTACAGTCCTCAAGCAGAGGCAGACCCTGCCCTCCTCCACAAAGAACTTGGGACCCTGACTTCTCTACTGTGTCTGACCTCAGTCTAGTGGAGAAAGGGATTAAGGTTTACTGAGTAACTGCTGGGTGTTGATGCTTTCAGAAATGTTATCTTACTTAATGCCCCAGCAGTCTGTCAGGGGAAAGATATTCTCATCGAGAGGATTAGGAAATGTGGGGAAGAAGGTTTAGGTCTGGCAGCTGTTACAGCTAGACCCATGAAGCCCCTAGGTGTCACACTGTTTTCTCTGAAGGGACAGATAAGCCTAGATGTAATGTTACTTTATCTTCCATTGTAGCAAGTAGTCTCACCACAGAATTGTTTGGAAAGGTGAGATACAGGGCCTTTAGTTCCGTTGTTCTCCTTGGAAGGAAAGGTTGGTTACACCACCGTTAATTGGAAGCTAATGCTATGGGCAATAAAAGCTCTCAAAAGAAGAAAAGAGAATGTTAGGGACATCAATCTAGTTAAAGTATTTTGAAATTATCTGTTGACATTAGATGGGTATTGGTTTTTGGGCATTAACATGGGTATATGTCTATCTTATGCATGTCTGTTGCAGATTCAGTAGAAAAAAAATACCTAAATATATATTTAATTCCATAGGATCCCAAAGCACTTTGAGGATTTAAATTGATAAGCCAACCTCAAAGGGACTCATTCTTGCAACTAAAACACAGACACCTCTGGGGTGAAATGTGGCAACAGTTTGACAGGCATAGCAGTAGCTTAGGCCAGAAAGGATTTATCCAATTAAAATTATGGGATGAATTTTGGCTGGCAGAATGTAATTACCAGCCTTGGAATGGGTCCAGGATCCTGAGGTTAACACCCCTCCTCTTGCCAACAGCCCTCCTACCTGCCAACACTCCGAGATGGAGAAGGCTGGATCTGACACAATCGCACATAATACTGTTGTGACATCTAAGTACAATGATGATGATGTGAGAAGCATCATGAACCTGATTTTTTTTAACACTCATTATGTTACTTATTTTTATGCCACATTAGGCTAGAAACCAAATGTCCACATAAATGTTAATTTCCTCAAATCTGTATTTAAAAAGTATAATTAGAAAATAAAAAATAGATTTAAAAATTAATTTATTCTGTCAAAGTAGTTATTTAGTGATTACTTCACTTCAGGAACAAAACCAGATCAAAGTGGTAACATTTAATCCTTGCTATATATATAAAAAAACAAAAACAAAAACAAAACCAAAACAGGTCCTAATTTTTTGTAAATGTGTTCTCAAGGTTCACTGGCCTAGAAAAAAGAGAAATAATTATTAATGCCCGGTTCATGTAGCTCGTAAGTACGTGGGCAGGTATTAGTACTGCTTTTGTCCTAGGGTGGTTCCGGCGCTTGCCTACTCACAAGCGCTCCCGGGCAGCATTTCTCAGCAGAGACTTTACTGCAAGGGTGCGTTTGCATGTGCGCCAAAGAGCCCCCTGCTGGTGTATGATCAATGGGTAATGACCTCATCATTAGATTCTAATGCCCTTTAAAAAAAGTCATTCATTTACAAGAGACAATTGTGGAGAATCCCAAGGTAAAGCAGAGGGGGTGAGAAGGCAATTCCACGCTGAACGTTAAGGCTTCCGGGCCGCCGGCACGCGGTGGGTGCGGGGCCCCGCGGAGTGTAGGTCAGGCAGCGACCAGCAGAGCCTGCTCCCGGAGGCGTGCAGCGGGCTGGAGCGCGAGCTGGGCGCCCGGGGTGGGGGGCGGGGCCGGCGGCGTAAGCTGCGCGTCGCCGCCGCGGGGCGACCCCGACTCAGCGCCGTGCTACTCCGCCACCCCTACGCGCGCGCAGGTCGGTTCTCTCCCCGACGCGGAGGCGCGGGCGCTGCTCGAGAGCCGGATCCGGGGCAGCCCCGCCGCCGGCCGTCCTTCGCTCCCGGGCCCCGCGGCCCGTGGACGCCGATCGCGGGGCGGCGAGGGAGTGCCCCAAGGCCCGCGCCCAGTCCCTCGGGTTAGCCTTCGGCCCACGTGGCCCTGAGCCACTTCACACCGGAACCGGGGCGGGGCCACGCAGGGAGACCCAGTGGCGGGTTCCAACCCGAGCACGCGCTACCGCCCCCTCGGGGAGCCTTTTTGCGGCCCTAACAGCGCGAGCGGTGGTGCGTACGCAAGAGGCAGGTGATCTGGCGGAACTGTCGCGAACTGCTCCACTCCGTGCTGGCCCTGCTGGTTCCTCTCCGGGGGGGGGGGGGAGGCCGGTTTTTGGTTTATGGCCGGAAGTAATCGAACTGGGATTGGAGGGATGGGCGCACTAGGAGCGCCGTCTCCCAGACCACAGAGTGTTTGCGGGGTTGCTCTGGGTTACTTTGTAGGTGGAAGAGGCAGAGAAACACTTACCCTTTTCACTAACAAGCTTGACTGCTCTCCAAAATTCCGGTGGCCGCTAATTTCAGCTTTTGCTGTGAAGGTAGATTTTTCTAACACCATCTTTGTGTGATTTAACTGTCCACAGGGAATCAAAATGTGGAATGAGAGGATGAAACTAATCCTTTCTTTTGCACTGTTAGGGGTTGCCATAAACACCATTTGTTAAAAAGCCTAATTATGTTGGGAAAGTGCCTGATGAGACAATTAAGCTACATAAACACACTGAAAACAAATGAAAGCCAGAAGACGCCCACACCCCTTGTGTAAAGCAATTTTTTGTTTACACAGAAGAGAGAGGTCTGAGCTGCTTTATTACAACAATGTTATTAATGTCTACAAAAGCCTAATGACCGTATTTTCATGAATTTTCAATCATGAGATGATGGTCACAAGATGAAAACTTGCTTACAAACCTGAACTAACATGGAGCCTTGCGTTCCCTCTAGGTTAGGATGATTAGGCCCATGAACAATCCTAGTGAACAGAAGCCAGAGGATTGATGCATCGAGAGTACTATTATTTGCAGCAGAGCACACGGTTTAGCCAAAACTCATAAGCTTAAAGTTTGTCTCAAGCTTGGGCACCATTCACTGCGGTATTCCCCACACTGAGGACATTACCCGATACAAAATAACTCTTATCAAATAATTTGTTGAATGAATTCGTGAGGGCCACATTTATTTTTAGTTACGATGTTTAAAAGAGACCTAAATATGGCCTGGTCTTGAAAAGGGGAATTCTTTTCTTATTATTTTGAGATATTTAAATTTCTTTAGTCAATAATATTTGAGTCGAAAAATGCCATTCTAGGTACTAAAAAGAATCAAAGCAACCTCCAAAACTTGTGTAATTAATGCATTTTCACCAAAAGGATCAGTCACATTCTTGGCATTGTTGGTTCACGTAGGATATATATCAGATTTCAGTTCCAGGAAGAGAATCCTGTGAAAAGATTTTCAACTGATACAGGAATTTTGGAGACTGAAGTATAAGAGGAATTTAGTCAAATAGTTGTCACTTAAAGCACCCAAAGAGTCCCTTTTATTTGTTCATATATTGCCTGTGTCATGGCCCATAGAGATAACCTTTCTTTTTGCCAGAAAAATAATTTTTATAAGAATCTTCATTTCTCTTTTTTACAGTTCCCTAGTTAAGTCTCATTTAACAAGAGGATCATGCTTATTTGATACATAGGACAGACCTCAAAAAGAGGATAAACTAAGGAAGATGATGTTTCAAAGGGAATAATATACTTTAACAAAAAAGTTTCATTTCCATGACAATTCAGGCTGAGTAACTTGCCCTGTGTGTTCTAGTGGTGTTAACTATGTTCCTACGTTCATATGTGTGTGGCCACCTACGCATGGTTTCCTGGTTGACTCGATCTGAGGATTTTATCCTTCAGGTGTTCTGCAGTAATGAAATGGTGAAATGTTCATATTATGACTGCTTGGTTTCCAAAAAACTAATTTTTATAAGGTTAATGAACATGAAAATATGAACACACCACAGAGACCAAAATGAACGATACTTTTTCTCCTAGAAAAATCACCATGTCTTCCTCCAGACTGGGGCTCTGTTTGGCTGCCTGTTTACTAAATATTTCAGAAGCCAGAAGGAAATACATTGTTGAGAACATAGCAAAAGCAGCTCTTCTTGAAAAAAATGGTAGGAACAACAGACAATTGAAGCGAATATGTAGTGTTTTGATAAATACAGTAATTTTTGTATAATGCAGACAGTGCTACAGAACACTCTTCTTTCTTCTTAGACTTCCCTCCTTGTTCTTGGGCTGTTACAGCTTTTGCAGGACCCCAGGATACTGAGATAGATCGGTTACTCAGATGTGCACATGTGCTCTTTTCCAAAAGCCTGCATACGCTCAGCAGCGCACTAATTCACATTGGAGAGCGAGTGTCTGAGATGAGCATTGTTCAAGATTTCAGGCTCCTGAGGAGGATATATTTACATAAAGGTTTAATGTTTCCCTCATGGGCCATTTATGTGATCATTAATAGAATGAGCATAATTGTACTTTATGCTTTTTATTCGACAGGTTAAATAAAAAATAAACTTGCCAAATACCAGCTACTTTTCAAAGCTCTCCTGCCAGCAAAGCCCATACTTTCATTACAACATTATTATTTCTACTCCATTTTCTCCATATAAAAACTCTTAGGCAATTGCCTTTAAGTGATGTGTGTAAGATCACTCAGCAATTCAGAAGACTGGAACTCAAGCCTCCTTACTCCCTGGGCCAGTGTTTCCTGTGAGAGATACCACTTTTTATTTTACTCTCGTTAATATGTTCATGTGGTGACACACAGTTCTAGATACCACTTGTTTTTACTTTCATGCACACACAGAACACAGTGTATTTTCAGACTTCTAATCATTAAGTAGATTAAATTTAAATTTTTGGCAACAGGTGAGCATTAGAGTCACAATCCTGAAGCATTTGAGACAGTATGTTTTAATTTCTGATAGTCATTTTTGATTCGGTGGCTATTTTTCATGAGAAGGAAGTGTTTTCCCCTAGCCCATTTCTGATGATGAGCACATTTAAGTTACCGCCTTACAACTTTGCAGGAGCTGCAAATGTCTAAGAAAATTCCTGATAAATTGCCGATAAGAAAGCCCCTCTGGAGTCAGTCTGCAGCTGTGCTTTTCCATTGTCTTTGTGGGAAGAGCCAGCTTGGGTCCCTCATTGTCAGACATAGTACCTCTAATGGGATTGGGTTACCTGTCTCTGTGATTAAGTGAACGTGCAGAGATATCTGTGGAAGCCATATACTGATGGACGCCTGAGTCTCAACTTCCCGTTTTTATCAACTTATTAGTGGCAGCAGCTCAAGTGGAATTATAGCTATTATACTCCATTACAAACACCAAACAATTTACTTCTGCGGAGATCCATTGACAGTTCCTACTGCCAGCAGTAATTTTTTTTCTATATGCATGCTTAAGAAATTGCAGGAGAGAGGATTTCATTCTTCTAGCATTTGATTCAATTGTATCCTATGAAACTGAGAATAAAAGCTTTTCAGAAGAAGATTTAGGATGAAAAAATAAAATTATCTCTTTTCTTCCAGGAGCTAGAGGATGTTGAAAAAATACATAAAGTAAGAGGTTGTATAATTGTGTTCTTGGCTTCATCTTTTACAGTTTTAAAAATGAGGGAAGGTGGCACTAGTTAAGAAAATGACCTGTTGTTTTACAAATATTTTAAAGACGTTTATTTTTAAGTGAGTGGAATAAAACTATATCGTCCATATTTTTTCTGATTAAGCAATGTGAAAACATTTAAGTAGCCTAAAAGGTCTTAGGTAAAGGAACCTGAGTTATAAATTTTAGATGTATACCAGGGCAGGGCTGTATAGATGCTCATTTGGCTATGAGTGAGTGACATATGTTTATCTTTTCGTGTTATTAAAATTAATGGTGTAGGGCTGCTGTAAGCTCTGTAGTTCCTGTGTGTAACTTATTTTTCCTCTCCTCTGAAAAGATTAATTGTTAGGCTGCCAGGGGACAGGGCGACAAAGGTATAATAGCATAGCTAACGGTTTAATTACTGCCTGAAAACTTTTGTCCTTCACTTTGAATTTGCTTTTGTAGGCTTAAGGGGGACTTTTAAGGAGGCTGAACCAGGCTTGTAAACTTTAAAAATAACTTTGGGGTAATGTGCGGCTGCCATACAAGTGTATAGCAGCTTTCTCCTCCAGGTTACACATTCAAGTGAGTCATAAGCCACCAAAAGCTGGAAGTCGTTAACATCTGAAGGATGTTGGTGGCCTCTGAAAGGAGATGGTGGAGACAGAACAGTTTCTAATGGACAGGTGCATACATCCCAGAAGCCTGTGTTTCAGACACTAATTGGCCTATCCTCGTTTTACCAAATGTCAGATTTTTATCCAGACAGTTTGATTTGCGGGTTTTCGAAGGAAAAATTGGCAAAGCCTAGAGGACGAGATTGAGAAGGAGCAGAATTTAGAGTGAAGTGATTTGGCGACTGAAAGAAGAGGCTACCATCTTAGACTGAGTTAAGAGAACCTTGGCAAACTCAGTAGCGAGTCCAAGTCCAAGACATGATCTGGTATAGACACCAAAGGCTAGCATCTGAGCTGAGCCGTCTGGTTATATAGTAACCAGATAGAGTTATAACTATAATCTGGTTATATAGCAACATTATAAGAAGTAGCCATTACCACCTGGGAATTTCATGGTTAGCCAATGTCACTTCAAAAGTCAAATACCAGAATTTTTCTATTTTTTTAACACAATTTTTAATGTTTATTTATTTGAGAGAGAGAGAGAGAGAGAGAGAGAGAGAGAGAGAGAGCGCGTGAGTGAGGGATGGGCAGAGAGAGAGAGAGGGAGACACAGAATCCCAAGCAGGCTCCAGGCTCTGAGCTGTCAGCACAGAGCCCAATGCAGAGCTTGAACCCACGAACCGTGAGGCCATGACCTGGGCTGAAGTTGGAAGTTTGACTGAGCCACACAGGCACCCCCCAGAATTTTTCTATTAAACTAAATTTAATTGCACCAGAAGATCTAAATTATTCAGGATTCATCACAGAAAAAAAATTCTAGCATGTATGTGTTGTTTTCTTTACAGGGCACAGGTATCCTGAAGTATCAGTGCTCAATATATTTTCATTTCCTGATCAAGACTACAACAGATCAATCATTAAATAGCAGCTTCTGTTAATTAGTTAGGTAAGATTTCGGTGTCTTTATGTATATGTCTTTTGATGAAGGATAAGATTCAGATAGACCTGAATGTTCTTTGATCACTGATGTCCTGTATAAATCCAAATACTCCCGAGAATCTATCTTAAAACTGCATTTCATTATTCTTCTGAACATGTATATCTCAAATGTTTCCAATTTTCTCTTTAGTAAAATGAGCAATGGGGTCCAAGTTTTAATATTCTTTCACTGAAGATGATCCTGTATCAAATGTGGTTAAGGAAACCTTTTCTGGTTTTAACCTGTGAAATAATAGTGTAGAAATCAGCCTTAATTTCACCAATAACTTGGCATGGAATGAAAGAATGAAATATGCCAAACAGTTGTGTTTTGGGTTAGGAGCCTGAAATCTTTTTTTTTTTTTTAAGTTTATTTATTTTGAGAGAACCAGCACATGTGTAAGTGGGGGGGTGGGGGGGGTTGGGCAGAGAGGGAGAGAGAGAATCCCAAGCAGGCTCAGAGCCATCAGTGCAGAGCCTGATGTGGGGCCCGAACCCACAAACGTGATCTTGAGACCAAGATCCAGAGTTGGACACTTAACTGACTGAGCCATCCAGGTGCCCCAGGGAGCCTGAAATCTTGAGTTGGTTCATGGGTTGAAATGAAATGAGCTCCATGTCTCATAGGGATGTTGTCAGATTTAATAGGAAAACTTGAATTGGAAGAATCATAATTGTTTAAAGAAAAGCCTATGTTATCTTAATACTGCTTAGTAAAGGGTTCCAAATATTTTCAAGTAAACCTGATTTCAACTGTCTTCTTTCAAAAGGTGTATTTGTTTGGAGAGCAAAAAGCTGACTGATAACTTCCAGCAAGCATAGGACTGATTATCTTGAATGTTAATCATAGGATGTAAAATTTGCTTCTTTGTTATTTATCTCTATGGCTAAAATGGTCATATTACACTAATGAAAACTCAGAGTAGCAATAGTATAGGTGTTTATAATATGTACTTCGATATAATGATTCAATGAAAAACTCTACTGAATAAGAGCAAAAATCAAATACTTATGCTTCAAAAAATGTGTGTGTGTATATTTTAACGTAATCATAAAACATTCTGAAAACATAGAATTTTATCAGATTAATTTGGTAAAACTGAAAAAATTGAAAGTAACCAATTAAAAAACTGACAAAGTTATTTAAGACTGATGAACATTGCATAATTCTTCTACTTTGGGGAATAAAGAGCTGGCAGAAATACAAAACTTTATGACAATTGGGAGGCAAGGCAAAGGGAACTGTTGATCTTTTATTTTTCTTTGTTTTGGATAAAAACAATCTTCTATACAGATTGAAAACAACAACAACAACAACAACAAAAAACCCAGAACAACTAGTAAGACAGTAAAATCATAGCTGCTGGTTTAGATGCGATTGAAAGTTTAGTGATTGCTGTTTCCAGTTTCATGTTTGTTTTTTTTTTTAAATTTTTTTTTCAACATTTATTTATTTTTGGGACAGAGAGAGACAGAACATGAACGGGCGAGAGGCAGAGAGAGAGGGAGACACAGAATCGGAAACAGGCTCCAGGCTCTGAGCCATGAGCCCAGAGCCCGACGCGGGGCTCGAACTCACAGACCGCGAGATCGTGACCTGGCTGAAGTCGGACGCTTAACCGACTGCGCCACCCAGGCGCCCCTCCAGTTTCATGTTTTAAGGCAATTCTGTTTTGGCTGCCAGCGTGGAGGCTTTTAAGTCTGTGAATATGGAGGCTCAAGAGGGGATCCACCTTGCCTGGGAGCAGTGGACCTCATTCCCATTTACACTCTATCTCGTGTACAAGTGGACAAGTGTGGAGCTGTGGCCTAAGTAAGAGAAAGTTTAGGGTAGTGTGTCATTCCTGGTTGGAAACCATTTTTTTTTTTTTAAACAAATCAGAACAGTTTGTGACAATATAATCATTCCTCAATTCCCTGGAAGAGTCGACCTTGAAGAATTATATCAATAATAGGCTTTCATGGGTTGCAGTGCATACCGTGACTTTGTGACTTCTCTCTCCACTTTCCACCCCATGACACTATGGAACACTAAATGCCGTGGGATGGGGGCAAATCAACCATTTGTCCCTTACAGATTTGCCATAGATCATGAGGAAAAACAACAGTAGTTTCTAATGAGTTCCTTAGATTCTTCAAGGCAGAACAATGGTGTGTTTGGCCCATCTGTGTCCTATTTTCTTGAGCAGGGGTAATGATGAGGTTGAAAAACCACTTAAATGTTAACTCCTACCCCTTTTTCCTCTGATTTTTTTCTTTCTTTCCCTACGTACAACTCTCTTTAAGATTTGCTTTGGAACTGAACTGTCACATGCTTGATTTCAGCCCCAGGGGTAAGTTTAATTTGGAAAATTTGAGCTATGTCACTTGAGGTGTTTTTGAATTAGGCAAATTGGGAGAAAAGAAAGACCTTTTGCCTGGACTGTCTAGCTGCACCGTGGTTAATTACGAGATGCAGAGGCTCATAACCTTTGGGGGAAAGTCCGCCTTAGGATAATTGCATTCTTCTCTGTATGACCTCAGAAATCCCTGTATGATGTTGCCTCATGTATTTCATACTGAATTGTCTAACATTTGGGATGTAGATTTGGACTCTGAGCTACATCAAGTACTGGCACTAGTAAAAGAGACTTGTTTCCAGAGGAGCACCTCACCACTTGTGCTGCCTTTTTTTTTTTTTTTTTTACAACGTTTATTTATTTTTGGGACAGAGAGAGACAGAGCATGAACGGGGGAGGGGCAGAGAGAGAGGGAGACACAGAATCGGAAACAGGCTCCAGGCTCTGAGCCATCAGCCCAGAGCCCGACGCGGGGCTTGAACTCACGGACCGCGAGATCGTGACCTGGCTGAAGTCGGACGCTTAACCGACTGCGCCACCCAGGCGCCCCACTTGTGCTGCCTTTTAATGTGACCTCACAATCTAGGGATTATTTCCCAGGAAAGTCTTGGCCCAAAATTTGCTGTACTTTTTATCCAAGAAAGAGTTAAAATTCAGCATGGGGGAAATACGTTTCACACGAAAACGAAGAGTTCAGAATTGTCCAGACCTGAATAATGATTTTAATTGTCTTCAAAACAGTTATGTTCAATTACATTAAATCTCAAATTTGCTAGTACATGAAGTTCTCCATTACATCAGGACTGGTCCTCCCCAGATGTTCGTCCCGCGTAGGAGACAGTTGACAGTCGGATGGTCTGGACACAGTATTTCTCCCTTCCCTTGCCCTTTTGCTTCATTGGCAGCTACTGTACCTCATGATTTAAACATGGACATTTCTAATTAAATGAGAGCTCAGCTGCATTCTTGAAGTAATTTATAACATTTGATTTGAAATGTAATAGCTTCAATCTTCATCTGATTAAAAACAGTCATATACTGTACATGGTTACTATTTTGGTGGCTGCAACATGCAGTTTTTATTTTTACATTCCCCTTTCGACACAGCTGTTCATCTAATATCATCCATTTTTTTAAAGCTTTTTTTATTTGTTGTTGTTGTTGTTGTAATAACATGTTCAGGCATTCTTATGAGGGTAGAAGTATTCAATTCTAGGATCTTGCTGTTCTCACAACAGTGAAGGGACATTTTTCACTAGGGTAACCCCTTCTCACGGAAACCAACTTTTTTTTTTTTAATGTTTATTTATTTTTGAAGGAGAGGCAGAGCATGAGTGGGTGAGGGGCAGAGAGAGAGGGAGACACAGAATCCGAAGCAGGCTCCAGGCTCTGACCTGTCAGCACAGAGCCCCGACGTGGGGCTTGAACTCACAAACTGCAAGATCATGACCTGAGCTGAAGTCAGATGCTTTAACCAGCTGAGCCACCCAGGTGCCCCGGAAACCAACTTTAAAATAATAATTTAACTCACTTTCTTTGGGAGGAAGGGCAATGGAGAACATTCCAGTGACATGAAAAATAGTTAATATTTACATGTGTGATTCATGTACGCTTTATATGCAAATATTCTGAATGATGTATTTCAGAACTTTTTTATAGCACCTGTAAGCTTTCTTGTAACTTAAGGAATGAGTTCTTTTTTTTTTTTTTTTTTAATGTTTATTTATTTTTGAGAGAGAGAGAGAGACAGAACTTGAGCCCGGGAGGGGCAGAGAGAGAGAGAGGGAGACACAGAATCAGAAGCAGGCTCCAGGCTCTGAACTGTCAGCACAGAGCCTGCTATGGAGCTTGAACTCACGAACCATGAGATCATGACCTGAGCCAAAGTTAGATGCTTAACTGGCTGAGCCACCCAGGTGCCCCAAAGGAATGAGTTCTTAAATTGAGGCCCAAAATTGGCGTTCAGGGCCTTATAAATGTCGAAATCATTTGCAAGTTTTATGCATGTGCATTTGTGTATATGGACATAGGGACAGACACACATACTTTTGCATATAATTTTAGTTTAAGAACTTTTAGAATAGAGAGCACAGCAATGCAGAGGCTCAGAGGTGAGAACATCCTGGGTTTGAGGACCTGCAAAGGACTTCAGCATGGTGTGCTAGAACTTAGAGATGAGGTGGGATGGTAGAGGCATTCCTGGGCATGTTAAAAAATGAAGCTTCAGAGATAATTAGAGGTCAGAGCATGAAGTCCTATATGCAAGGTTAAGGAGTTCAGACCTTATCCTAAAAGCAGTGGGAACCACAGAAGAGTTTTAAGCAAGAAAGTGGTATGATTGGCTTTGAATTTTAGAAAGATTACCCTGCCTGCATGATAGAGGATGGCCAGGAGGCAGGCAGATCGGTTTGGAAAGGTGGTGATAACAGAATCAAGAGAGTGGAGAGAATAGAATGGGGGATGTTGAGTGGTGGGAACAGAGTGGTGGCATGAAAGTGTCATCACTTACAAATGATGGAAGAAAGAGGATTTTGGGGAAAAAGCATGAATACATTTTTTACATGCTGCCATTTGGCAGTTAGATATAAAATTGAGAGCTAGGAGACACAGAGATCTAGTCTGTATTTATTTTAAGCTTTTACTTTTTCAAAAATATTTTGGACTTTGGTTTTCATTTTCAATTAAAATCACATTTGATCTATTAGGCTATATTTCATTTTTATCTCCGTTGTCTCTCTAAATTTTTTTCTTTCCTCCCTTCCCCTCCTCCTCATTATGTCCTTCCCTGTTTCTCTCCTTTCCTCCTTCCTTTCCTCTTTTTCCTCTTTGTTATTGTTAAGATGATACACACACAGCTGAAAATTGAATATTTTACAGGGTTTGTTCCCAAAACTCTAAGTACCTACATAATCCCCTTTCCATATCACTTTAATTTCCTTCTCTCCAGAGCCAACTACTTTCCACTCTTTTATCATTTAGGATTCAACTCCAGATATCTAAATACCAACTCATACTGGTACTTTTTGGTTTTTCAGTTTTAGGCCTTGTCTATTGAATTCTCCCTACAGAGGGTGAGAATTTAGCTTCCTTTCACCCCCACCCCTACCCCTGACCCCCAACACACACACACTCTTCCCAGTTCTCCCTCTTTTAGATACAGTTATATCAAAATTTGGATAAATATTTAGTGGTTACATTATTATAACTATGTAAATGTTATTCATAATGAAGTACTTAGAATGTTATCATTTTACCCTTTCTACACAACTTGTTGTTTTTTCTGGAACTGATCATTATCTTTTTGATTGTTTACTTAGTTTTTTATATATTGATCACTGGTTTAACCCCAAACTCTCTGTTAATAATGGGATCTCTCCATGCATTTAGATAGAGCATTCCATGTATTGAATGTTCCATCAGTTTTATTATCTTAAAGAACCATCATCTATACCTCTCTGACCTGTTCCAATCAGGACCGGTTGCCGTAAACCCTAAATTTGTTGAGGATAACTGTCATTACGGCATCTCCCTTTATTATCATCCTGGGTGCTCCCTTCACCTCTCTCTGTGTTGGAAACACTGGTTCCTAAATCTCTTATTTTCTCTTTTTTGTCCCTCTTAGTTTATGTCCTCGTTTTAGTTGCACACATCTTTTACTGGCTTTCTTTAAAAAAGGTGGGAGCAGTATATTTTTGAGACTTTGCATGTCTGAAAATTCCATTCATTCTACCTTCACACTGGTAGTTTGACTAGGTGTAGAATTCTAGGTTAGAAATAATAATTCCTTTATTTTGAAGATATTGCATTATTGAATTCTTATTTTTATGTTGCTATTGAGACTTCTAAAGCCATTATGATTCCTGATCTTTGTATGTGATCTGTCATTTCTCTCTGGAAGCTTGTAAGATCTTCACTTTATTCCTAGTGTTCTGAAATTTCTGTGATGCACCTTTGTATGACTCTCTTTTCATTTATTATGCTAGATATGTGCTAGGCCCTTTGAATCCTTGAAACTTTTTATTTACTTATTTATTTATTAAATTTTTTTTTTTGAATGTTTCTTTTTAAGAGAGAGAGAAACAGAGTGTGAGCAGGGGAGGGGCAGAGAAAGAGAGGGAGACACAGAATCTGAAACAGGCTCCAGACTCTGAGCTTTTAACACAGAGCCTGACAAGGGGCTCGAACTCATGAGCTGTGAGATCAAGACCTGAGCTTAAAAAAAAAAAAAAAAAAATTAATGTTCATTTATTTGTGAGAGAAAGAGAGAGAGAGAGCATGCATGAGTGGGGGCAGGGCAGAGAGAAAGGGAGACACAGAATCTGAAGCAGGCTCCAGGCTCTGAGCTGTCAGCACAGAGCCTGACACGGGGCTTGAACTCATGAGCTGTGAGATCATGACTTGAGCCAAAATCAGACACTTAACCCACTGAACCACCCAGCCACCCCGAATCCATGAAACTCTTATACCTCAGTGCCAGACAGTTCTCCTGAATTATTCCATTGATGATTTCTTCCATTCTTCGAGTTTTTTTCTGGAAGACACATTATTTGGATATTGGAACTCTTGTGTTGGTTCTCTACATTTATTTTCTTTCTTTTGCCCATCACTTTATATTTTTATAATACTTTCTGGAAAATTTCCCCTACCTTATATGCAAAGCCTTCAGTAAGTTTTTCATTTCTTCTGTATTAGTTTCCAGATGCTTTTATTTACTCTTTGAATGTTTATTTTATTATTTTAAGTAACATCTGGTCATATCTCATGAATACAGTATCAGTGGATACTTTTTGATATTTTCTTCTTCCTGCATTGTGTCTGCTTTCCACCCCCTGCCCCTAACCTGGATATTCTCAGTATGTAGGTGGGGTTTGTCAGCTGTAGACTCATCTGGCTGGGTTGTTTCTTTGGGGAACCCCTCAATTAGTATTTTGGTTTTTTGGTCTTTTCCTCTTGAGCTGTTGAAGTTTCCCAGAGAAGTATCTTCCAATCGTCAGCCCACAGGGTAGACACAGCTGTGTATGTTTTAAGAAATGAGTTGTAGAAGAGGGCTGGTAGAGTCAGCATTTAGTTTGTGACTATTCTCTAAGCTCCCTTCTTTTCCTTAATCATCCTTGCCCTCAGCCGTGCCCAGTGTTCCCCAGCCCAGATGCCTTAGGTTTTACCTCTTGTGTCTTCTGCCAGGGTGGAGGCAGGGCACTTGCCTGTCTGTGTGGAGGGGGTGTTGCTCTAACTGCTGCTTAAACAGACTTCCCACCAGTCTTCCTGTTTTGAGCTTTGCTGTTAGCTTCCTTTCCAACGTAAGGCTGCCATTTCTGATCATGACCAGGTGCCTGTGGTACAAGTCAGGTTGCTTTTCTGCTGTCCCTCTTGTTGCCTTGGGGCTCTTAAGTCCATTGTCACTCTTGTAGTTGTTTTCCAAGTTCCAGTGCTATTGCCTCCGCTTCCATTTCTCTTCCATTTGTCCGAGTGAGTCATTGCTTTTAAAAAGTATCCCTTTCCCATCTTTTTCCTGGGGTTCTTTGGAGGAAGTGAAAGTAAACATAAGATAAGGGCCTACACTCTCCTCTTTACTTGGAAGCCCCTACTTCTGTAATTCTTTTCAATGATTTTTAACTAGTTTGTATCATTCAAGAACACTTAATTCACCTAATTTGGAATCAATGGTAAGTTTATGGGAACATATATTTTTTTGTCTCCACTCGATAGTGAAGATATTTAGTCTCAATCTCTGGGCTTTTATACATATTTCATAAGCATTTTCTCTGAAGGGTTGCTGTGGGTCATAGTGCTTCCTGTATGTTTTTCATTTCTTCCTTATTCAGTGTTTTTACATGTGGGAGCCAGGGTTTCTGAAACATGACCTTGTTTCCCATTCACACATAACCTTCATGAGAAGGACTGAGTGAAAATGTGGGGAAGGGGTCAGGACAGAAGGTGCTCAGGCAAGTTCTCCCAGTGATTTGTCGGTGGCAATGGGCTTACCTAACATGTAGGCTCATGATATTCAACTTTAAAAGTCTGGACCATCATGGGGCACCTGGGTGGCTCAGTCAGTTAAACGTCTGACTTCAGCTCAGGTCATGATCTCACAGCTCGTGAGCTCGAGTCCCGCATCAGGCTCTGTGCTGACAGCTCAGAGCCTGGAGCCTGCTTCAGACTCTGTGTCTCCCTCTCTCTCTACCCCTCCCTCACTCATGCTCTGTCTCTGTCTCACAAAAATAAATAAACATTAAAAAATAGCCTGGACCATAGCTATGAATTTTATAAATGATATGGAAGCTTGCTTTTTGTTTTATGTCATTAATCAGATGAAATAATGTTTGTACAATGCCAGATAAACCGACATTGTTTAGAAGACTGGAAAGATAATGTGCTAGCTAAGTAAGTTATATGAATAAAGAAATAGATCTTACAGGATTGATTTTTATTGTTTTGATTTATCTATAAATATATATAAAACATTAATGAATTTGATTAGAATTATCAGCCTTGTTAGATGTTTTTTCGAGTATTTTTATGACTTGGGGGACATGTGCCATGGCAGATTCACACGATGTCAACACTTGTGTGATAGTCTTGAGACCCTTTGATTACCTTATTACAGATTGTCAAAACATGGGCTGATCTGGCAAATCAGGCACAACTTTCCACTTCAAGAATTTTCTACCCTGATTCTCTAGTTGCTATGGAGATTGTCTTATAAAACAGCCCTGGATTTGGTTGAGATTAGTCAATTTAGATGCTGGGTTCTGATATAATTCTCTCCACCATCAGCAATGCCCTCATTGCCATAGCATAAAAACAGTGGCTGATTTTACGAGCATATGTTAACATAGTTTTAGGACATAGAATTTAGTTTGAGAATTTTAGGAAACTGGCACCATATTCTAAGAAAACTTAAAAAACAAGGGGTTGTGCATTGGGAAAGTACTTAAAATATTAAGATTGATTTCCAGTGACTTTAGCACATTTTAACTGCAAAAGGGAGTTACCAGGTTGTTCATAAATGCATATTGCTGCAGGTTTAATAAATGCAACAGGATTATATCTACTAATGCAAAAACAGAGGTACTGATGAGGAAGGATAAGGCCAAATAGGAGAACTGGGATAAAGTGACCTGTTCTTCCATGACTGGCAATTATGAATGAACTCAACCATACTTGAAAACGCTGTACTCTTTTCTTTCACTTTGACTCTGCAGTAACCTGAAGTCCAAGCAAGTTAGCACCCCATGGGGCAAGCCATGACCAGTGGGGGGACCTGAGCTTTTGTCCCTCACTTGGAGAATCCTGAGGCCCATTCCAGCAAGGCCAAGCCCCAGTTGCTCACAATGTTGACTTGCTTGATAACACACACCATTGTATTGGCTCTCCCTCCTTCCCCATTTCATTATTGATGTGTATCAAATAGGATTTATTGAAATATTGACAAAAATGACTATATTTTAAGAATCTTCTAATTGGGATGAATGGGTGGAGTACATGAAATCTTTGCTACCTGACTGTATGCTTCTTATAATTCTTTCCTAGTCTATAAGTCACTTATAAGATTTATAGTTAAAAATTGGAAGGCCTCCTTGTTCCCACCAGTTCACCTGGGTAAAGGGTCTCAGCATACTCATGATGAAACCATGGATCATTGTGGCAGACATTAACACTCACCCCTTACTAGTAAAGACATCCCTAGGGGGTCATCAAAGTTTAGGGGCTCTAGGTTTTCTGATTTGGGGTATTTATAGTACCTAGTGATTGATTTTATGTGATTGTTCATGGTGTCTTAGAGAATGTGGACCTAATAAGGGATTTATAGCAGGTGACTGACACCAATGCTAACTTTTTGACCCCAGGTCCCCTGTCCTTGGCAGTTCTTTTCCTGGGTTTCTTTTCCTTTTAGTCCCTGCTTCCTAGCATTTGCAGTGACTTCCAATATCAAGGTAACTAGAATTAGAAAATTCTAAAGAAATGACATAGTGATGCTAAGACATTGATGGGCCTGTGAAATGAAATACATCAACCCAAGTCTGTCCACACCCTCATGTGGACAGCCCTTCTACCTGCTATCCATTGATCAAGTGAGGGTGTGCTTCTTCAGGAGACCCAGAGCATGTGGTAATGGTAATGACAACAACATATTGTTATAACATTGTTATCAATTAGGTCAATTATCATTTGTTCCACTATTAAAATTGCATATATTAAAAAACGCATTCTCCAGCTTTAATTAGTAAGATAATATCTTAAGATATTAATTGTTGTGCACTTCTTTTCCCCAGAGCCTAATGCGTGTGTGTTTCCTGCTGAGTTATTTGCTACCTTGAGGGGTGTAGAATTTTTATAGTGGGAATGAGGAAGTAGCAGTCAGTGTTCATGTTTGAATTTTTGACAACCAAAAGGAGAAGGCTGGGAAAACCAGTACAAAAAGTTTATACCATTGCAGTAGAAAAGAGAAGGGAGGAGGCCACCTCACTCCCTGCCTAGAAGAAGGTGAGGACTGGGGTCAGGGTTGGAGAGGAGGGTTTTTGTTATAAATAGTGCAGTTTTTCGTTTCCCAAATTTTGAACCAGTTTAATGGTAAAGAAAGGCAGATGAGAGAGGGAAATACTACCTTTAATACTGATGAAACTAACATTGACAGATGAGCTAACTCAAGCAGAGAATTAGACAGACTCATCCAGCCAGTCACAGGCAGCACTGGGCAGCACAGGCCTGCCCGTGGAAAGCTTTTGGCAAGGAAGAGTGGGCCAGAATGTGTGTTTCCTGCTGACAGCTCCCCAGAAGGAAGAAGGAGGAAGGGTATGCCTATGCAAACCCAGCTTCTCTCCCAAACTCCCCATCAGGGAATGAAATTTAGGAGGGAGCACGGCCAATGTTAATTTCCTAGGGCTAAAATAACAAAGTGCCACACACTAGGTGGTTTAAACAACAAAAATTTATCTCACAGTTCTGGGGGCTAGAAGTCTGAGATCTGGGCGTTAGTAGGGTTGGTTCCTTCTGAGGGTCGGGACAGAAGGACCTATTCTATTTTGGCTTGTAGATGGCCCTCTTCAAGTTTATGTGTCATTTTCTTTGTGTATTGTCTATGTCCAGATGTCTCTTTCATGAGGACACCAGTCGTATTGGATTTGGGCTCCACTGTATTCCAGTATATGACTTCCTCTGAACTAATTTTATCTACAATGTCCCTATTCCCAAATAAAGTCACATTCTGGGGTCCTGGGGGTATGACTTCAACAAATGAATTTGGAGTTTGAGGTAGGGCACAATTTAACTTCTTTTTTTTTTTTTTAATTTTTTTTTTTAACGTTTATTTATTTTTGAGACAGAGACAGAGCATGATTGGGGGAGGGTCAGAGAGAGGGAGACACAGAATCTGAAACAGGCTCCAGGCTCTGAGCTGTCAGCACAGAGCCCGACGCGGGGCTCGAACTTACGATTGCGAGATCATGACCTGAGCCGAAGTCGGCCGCTTAACCAACTGAGCCACCCAGGTGCCCCCACAATTTAACTTCTAACAGCCGAGCAAGACCAGCAGAACTCTCTCCTTGTAGAAGAAATGTTAGTAGTGAGCAAGAAACATTTTTCCCCAAAAGAAGATATAGAGAGGTGGGTATGGTTTCTGTGGAAATGGGCATCCAATGAGAGATGGTGAAGAGCTGGGAGACTGGAAAGGGCACTGGGAGAACCTGACCTGTTTAAGGGGCAAATGGTGGAAAGTAAGGGCGAGGCTTGTAATTACTGAGAGCTTGTTGAGTGTGGTTGGTGGCCAGTGGTCAGGAAGATGTGTGGGAGCCAGACGTATACAAGGAAACCAAACTAACTCATGCAGACTATTTGTTTACGATTTGGGGAACATTGGTTGGGTGGAAAAGCCAAATTAACTCTTCGCTGCTGTGGGGAGTGGGCTTTCTGTTTATTGAAGGCTATTTACACAGTGATGATATATCAGCCAGCAGAAAGATTCCTTCTGGCAGAGCCATTCCCAAGGCTTTGCTATGTCCCATCTGAAATTTTCTTTGGGGGCATCCCCTGCTTCTCAATAGCTGCCTGAAAGAAAGGGAGAGGCCCTTACTTAAGAGGGAGAGTCATAGGAAGTGACATGCCCAATTCAATGCCACCTACATATGCATGTTTATGTGCCTGTGCATTTTTCATCAGCATGAACTAAAGGGTTGCATCACATTGGGTGGCTAGAGAGGCAAGCTAACTGGTAAGTGGTCAAAATAAGGATTTTGAGGCTGAATAAACCTGAATGCAAATTTCAGATCTGCCACTTATTTGCCAGCTGACATCAGGAAAATTTTTTTAGTCTCTTTTATAGTCTTTTTTTTTTTTTTTTTTTTTTTTTTTGTATCTATACAATGGGGAATACTATCCTCCTGTGAGGACAATTATGAGAAATAATGCCTGTGTAAAGGTCCTGGTACTCTGCCTCCCACCACTAAGTAGCCGTCACTGTTTGTGGCAACTCTCCGTGGCCTTGCAGAGAAGGGTGCTGAGCGGTTGGGGCCCAGGCTATTCCCCCTCCGCCATAAAGGGAGCAGATCCCTCTTCTCCCTTTTGTGTTATCAAGATTCCAACTAAGGTGCCTTTTGAGTAAAAGGATTGCAAGACAAGATGTTTGAAAACCTCTTGAGCAGGAGATCTCTAAAGTACTTTCAGCTCTAAAATTCTAAGATCTATAGTGGACAGCTTCTCCCTGTTGGTTCTTCTTTGCAAAATAATATGCAGGGCCTATTTCAGAGAAATATTATGAAGATACATGAAGAAGTATTTGTGAACATCCAGACGGTACTGGAGTGCCTGTTATCTTTCCATTTACCATAGTTAATGGTATTGTGACTATCAGAGGAGTGTAATGGAGTACTTTCTCCTAAGAAAGATGGGGCAATGGTATCTGTACCTGAAACAATTAGGGAACACCATAGGACAGATTAAAACATCGTATTACTGAATACAGCATAAATTACATATGCTGGGTCGCTCAGGAAAGTATAATTCTTTAAATGAACGATATCATGCCTACACAAGTGGTAATTATATCAGCATATGCCCTACACAGGAATAACAAGCTTTTGTATATATATCTCTATGAAAGTATGTCATATACAAGGATATGAAAATAGATAAAAAATGTATCCCCAAACTATTAGTATACTATGTATTTTCCTGGATACCTATTTCTTCATGAAAATATATGATAAAGAGTTTGGGGGCATGCGATTCCTATTTTTATAATAAAGATAGAGGATAGGTGAATTTTTTCATTCTGTAATTGAAAACAGACCTAGAAATATTAAGAACCTCATGTTTTTACATCAAGAAAGTAGCATTATGAAGGATCCTCATAACTCTTTATTAGACCTTGCCTAGGACTTTTTATTAATTCTCTTTTTCAAAATTTCAAACTTTCCACATGAGATTAAAATTCACCTCTGACCATCACCCCCATCTCTGGTCTCCTGAACACTCCCTGCCAAGTTATGGTATGAGTATATTATTCTCACTCTGAATTCAGAATTTCTGCATGCTTTTGTTTATGTATGTATATGTATATGTATGTATATAGTCATAAACCCAATATAGTATTGCTTGTGTGTGTAAATATAAATGCTATCAAAATAGAACTTTTTCATTCAGCAAGATATCTTGGAAATCTATCCATGCATGGTATTACATGTAGTTCTAGTTTATTCCTTTTAAATGCTGTATAGTATCAAAGTGTAAATACCTCACATTTTTTCCTATTCCCCTATTTGTGGACACTCATTATTTCTCATCTTTCCCGACTACATATAATGCAGTAGTGAACTTTCTTGAATAGTCTTTCTTGTGCACAAATGCACGAATTTCTCTAGTGCAAAAAGAAAGGAATGGAATTATTAGGTACAAATATTTTAACATATTTTGCCAGATTAAGTTTTACATTAAAATTTATCAAGTGTTTACCCTCATTTCTCCATGAGCTCATTTCCATAGTAGGTAACAAATTTTTTTTTCTTTGCACTTTATTTTTTACTGCCAGGCCAGTGAAAAACTGACAACTCAGAGACACAAGTGGAATTACTTTTTCTTAGCAAGTTCTGTTCATTTTGAATCGTAGATTCTTTTTTCAGTGTATCATTATTTGTACGCTTATTTGCCCTTTAGGAATGAAACATGACGGAGTGAACAGTAGCATCCAGTGATGTCCCCTAGAGTTTTGTTGCCCCCCCCCCCCCCAAATTGTTTTCTGCTACTTCAAGAAAGAACAGGCAACAGAATGTGTCAGTAGAAATGCAATTTAGGAATTGCACTTGATCTCGTTTTTCAGCCTGATGTTTCTCTTCTTTCATCATAAAGATCAGCTGCATTTTATTTTTTTTTCAGTCCCTTAGAATAACATCCAGTTCTAGTCAGCATGTTTAATGTACTTCTCAATGATGTTCTAGCATAATAAATTTTCGTATCTCGTGCATATGTACATATGGTAAAAATTTCTTCAAGTTCTAGCCATGTGGGGGAGGAATATTGTGGTTGCTTTGTTAATGCAGTGTTTGTGTTGGAGCGGTTAGGGCCCCGCGCTTTAACTCTCAGCGCAGGGCGTAATGAGATGGCTTTGATGGTGGCGGAAGAGTCTAGTGGGACGGTCCCAGCTTCACACTTCAAAGCCGAGCATATGGGGCGAATACTGGGTATCTTCGTGCTCTTTGGGGATGGATGGTTGAGAGACAATTCTTAACAGCTCTGTTTGATGAAGATATTGGAAAAGAAATGGTCTATCTTTAAAATAATCTTGAATTGCAAAGAGAGAAATTTCCACCCCCTTCTGTGGACTGAAGGAAGAATAATTTTTTCCTAGTCTGCACTTAATTAGAGGCAGTGCAGCATGACACTACGATGCTGTATTTTCAAATGACTTCTCTTTGAAAGGACTGTGAGATGAATCGGCCAGTTTTATTTTAGGTATTTGTATGAATTTAGGCAAAAACTTTTAGGGCTATCTGTTTTACCATCTGAGAGATTTTTATGGCTTCTGGTAGAGAATCTTTTTTTTCCCCTTCTCATTAAAAAATACATAAATAAAAAATCAACTAAACAAAAAACTTGGCTATATGAAGAGAGCTAGACTAAAACCATAGAACGCTTGTAAGATTTCAAGTCTAGCACCCAGTTTAATTTTTAGATTCTGTGCTTCTTTCCCTTTACTTGTTACTGCGTGCGAGGTGATAGGGTTGAAAAATACTCTTTCTGATTGCTGTGTACTTATGAAAAAAGTTGATTCTTGTTTAGGTATCATTAGAGTTCCAGTTTAAAAGTAATTATGATAAGCCACACATCATATCATCGGTCAGAGGAAAAAAAAATATCCATTCCTAGAAGAAAAGGAATGACAGGCCTGAGTTTTTTTCCTGGTTGTGTCTTTTGGCTGCTATTAAAAACATAACAAAACTGAGTTCGTCAGTTATGTTCCTCGTGCTGAAATGCAATTCTGTTTAACAGTTAAATTTTAACTCCATTTATACCAGTAGTCCTAAGTCCTGAACGAAACAAAAGCAGAAGGGAAAAGGATGATATTAAATACCACTGGAGACATGAAGTATGTGTTAGTGTAAGGCAGGCATAGACATTTAATTAAGCAGATCCTTAACTACTGTCTTTACATACAACTTTATTGTAGCTTCTCATTAAATACTGCATTTCAGCCACCCTTATGTCTGTCTGTTATAGGCTCAGAGAAAAGTGTTTTGTTAAGAATATGAAGCTTAAACTTCTCATTGAGTGGAGGCATCTCATTGCATCGATCCCTCCTTTTACAAAGAGGTTTAACCAAACTCATAGATGTCTCTAAAGTTAAGACTAAAAGTGATGAATGCACATGTATAGAAATGTAAATAAGGTCACCCAATCAGGAGGGTTCAAATATATTGAGAAAATATTGTTACTATCAGCCTTTTCAAGAGAAAACTAGTGAAAATTGATAGAACCGTTAATGATGGTGGGAAAAAATTGTCAAAAATGGAAGAAAAATGAAAAACTATTACTCTTTAAATAGAGCACAATTTAGGAAGCTGCAGGCTTTTGCTTTGCTTGTTTCAAGACCAGCATGATGGCATCATACTCTTTCTGCGCAAGGTGATCCAGATGTTTGCCTTGTGTGATGGTACTGACTGGTTGAGGCAGCCCATAGGTACAGGTAGCTTTTGACAGCTGCTGATGGGACTGTTGTTCTGAGGGCAGCTTGTAAAACATGAAGATAATGGTGGAAAATGGATCCATGGTTTCTCACTAAGAATATGTTGTACTCCCGCTGCTGTTAAACCCAATTCTCACTTCGTTAACATAGCAACCCCTTTACTCTCTTTTGTATGTTTGGAATGGACACCACTCACCCTGGTATGCAGTTATTCCAATGCCTGCAAAGCGCTTAGGAACCAAATTCAATTCACTCAACCTAAAAAGTGTTAACTACAAGGCACTGCCTCAGGGAGTATGAAACCTGGTTGGAGGAACAAAAGTCCACAATTAACTATATAATACAAGTAGGTTAGATTTGATGTTATATTGTATAAAAGCGGTAAAATACTGTGTGAATACACGAGAGGGAGAAATGAATTTCAGTGGAGGGAGAGCACATCTATGAAACAAAGATGATTAGTTCAGAAGTCCTGGTTTTTTGGGATTCATTGAAAGTGCTGAAAGTCCCTGCTCTGGAAACATTGGACTCCACTGTAGAGGAAGTGGCAGCTTTACAGGAAATGCACACGGAACTATTGTTTTAAATAATAATGTCACTTACCCGAAAACTGATGAGTCGTAGTTTCCCACGGGCTTGAGCTTGAAGTATTCAGAATCTTTATCTTCTGTAAAATGTGTTTGATTTGCATGGTGTGATCATTTGAAGTTAACATGGGATGATTTTAACATAGATTAATTGTGAATATAAAATGATAAAATTAAAACTAGCTCTTTTGAATATGTAATTTATATCACAAATAAAATAACTTGCTAGTAAGCTTCTGACTAAATTGATGCTTTTCTTTAAAATGCAGGCAATCTAAATTTACTTTTCAGTAAAATTACAAATCCCACCCACCATGGGCCCCTAAGTTGCAATTATTAGAAGCACAAATGGTATTTCCTTGAATATGAAGAGTGTCGTATACTATCCTTATTACTCTCTATCATTCTGGCTTTTGTTGTCTTTTCACTGTATTCAAATAATGAAATATTTCCATTTCTGGCTTCACTAAAGAACAAAAATTAAGTTAGATTCCTTCCACCATGATTTTGTGTAGAAGAGAGCATGGAAGAGGGGTGTTAGAATATTTAGGGATTTCTAGTAGGTAGGGACACACCCATCCAGGAAGGTATCCAGAATTTTTGGAATTCAGAACAGTAGGATGGGCTTGCAAAGAGGAAAGGAAGCAAGCATTTAGAGTCCTGTGTACCAGGGATTGTGCTAGGTGCTTCTCTTAGCTTATTTAATCTAAATTTCTTCCTTCATTCTATGGAGCTGTTTCTCTATTTTTTTTTTTTCTTCCTTTATTTTACTCTCCATTCCTTACCCTTCCTCTTTCTTTTCCTTTGATTTTACTGAAGTATTTTAAAGCAAGTTCCAAAGATCATGTTATTTTATTCCTACATATTTAATATAGATCTTTAAGCAATATGGACATTCTCTTACATAACCACAGTGTCCTTACACCTGGCAAAATGATAATTCTTTGCTACCATCTAATATCCGGTGTATAATCCGGGCAAATGTCTTTCTGTGATGGGCTTATTTGAATCTGAATGTACACCTCATTCACACACAGCATTGATTTATTGTCTGTTTCTCAGTTTTGATCTAGACCAGTCGCCCTGCATCACCCTCCCCACTCCCTTTTTTCCTGCCATTACTGGTTGTAGAAACTGGGGCAGTTGTCCTGAATCTGTTTACTCTCTTGTGGTATCATTGAATTTTGTCTCCATCTCTCACATTTTTTATAATCTTTAAGTTAGATTTAGAGGCTTGATTGGGGGCGCCTGGGTGGCACAGTCGGTTAAGCGTCCGGCTTCAGCCAGGTCACGATCTCGTGGTCCGTGAGTTCGAGTCCCGCGTCAGGCTCTGGGCTGATGGCTCAGAGCCTGGAGCCTGTTTCCGATTCTGTGTCTCCCTCTCTCTCTGCCCCTCGCCCGTTCATGCTCTGTCTCTCTCTGTCCCAAAAATAAATAAACGTTGAAAAAAAAAATTTTTTTAGAGGCTTGATTGGTTTGAAGTTCATTTTTTTTTTTTTTTTTTTTTTTTTTTTTTTTGGCAAAAATTCTTAAAAGGTGGGCCTAGAGCTTTCTGCTACACTTGTAACAAGATGTGATAATGTCTGGTTATCTCAGATCTGGTGGTGCAAAGATGAATTACCTTTGTTTCTACTGGAATTTTCCGGAGGGCTTCATCTATTGATGATCTTTGTCTGAAATAATTATTTTCTTAGGTGCTGTGAAATGACAACTTTCTAATTATATCAGTACTTGCACATGTATTAGTTGGATTTTTTTTTCTGTTAAAAAAAAAATCTGTCATCAGTTCAGGCTATCTACCTACCCTGAAACACAATTTGTACAAGAAAGGCAGGATAAATGCTTTTTCCTATTCCTTTTAATTGCCACATTTCTAGATAAGGAGTTGGTGCTTCAGAGGAAGCTTAACAATTTTTTTTTTTAATTTTACAGAGAAATTGAGGCTCAGAGATATCAAGTAAATTGTTCAAGATCCCAAATAGCTATTAAGGAGCGGAAACCGTATTCAAACTGGTATCTTCTGGCTTCAAAAGGCATGTTATTTGCACTAAACCAAAATGCACCCCTGTCCTTGAACCCCTATTGCTGACTAACAGCTGGGGGCTGCTCCTGTAAATCTCTCCCACTGCTTTGGTCTTTAGGAACCAGGCTCCAAGAATACTTCTTTGCAGACATTCTGGGCTTTATAAATGCATGCAGTGCTCCGGAATGATAGTTCCAGATGGAGGTGCTGGCCTGGATAGGCAGAGAGCTGGGCAAAGCCAGAAAGCACGTCACACTGTTTAGGAGGGGAGACTGTAGGCATCACAGTTTGTGCTCTGTACTCCTGCAGCAGCCAAAGTATGAGTCACTCTAAGTCACTGTGGAGCAGATATGGGTGATCAGAACAATTTGGAGAGTTATCAGATATTACGATGTCTTAATACCCTAACTCTCCTAAATGTTCTCGCCATGCCCACCCCCTGCCATTCCAGATTTGAGGGAGAATTTAACCAACTGCCTAAACATTATTTTATAATTCCTAAACCTCAGTTGGCTGTGTGTCCCGAGCACCTGGCCACACCCACCAGCTGTGGTCCTTTGGTATCTCGATGTAGTGTTAAAGAAGCAGAGATCACTTAGTAACATTTGGAGACTTTCTTTGTGGTGTGTGTAACATCATGGGCTTCCAATGCTTGAGTCCCAACCTGACTCAAAGAAAGAACATGTTCCTAGATTTAATACTACCCAGAGGTACAAAGTATATTTTTAAAAAATTTTTTTAAATGTTTATTCATTTTTGAGAGAGAGAGACAGAGTGCAAGCAGGTGAGGGGCAGAGAGAGCAAGACAGAGAATCCAAAGCAGGCTCCAGGCTCTGAGCTGTCAGCACAGAGCCTGATGCGGGGCTCACACCCGAGAACCGCGAGATCGTGACCTGAGCCAAAGTCAGATGCTTAACTGACTGAGTCACCCAGGCACCCCAGAGGTACAAAATGTTTTTAAGTATCTTCCACATTTTACCCTTCCCACCAACATGGCGGTCTACATTAGAAACGAAAAAACAGCCAACTCTAAAATTGCAGTTGGACCGATTTTCTATGCTTGTTGTGGCTAGAGGCCCCATCTTATCCTCTGGTGTTCCATAACGTACCTCTAAATAAAGAAGGCCCATACTCCTGCCGTCCTAAGGCAATACCACAATTCTCTAAATACCTAAATTTTATATATCCAACCCACATGTATGCCATCTCTATCCTTGGTTACAGGGGACTGCAATTAGCCCCATGAAAAGATGCCATCTGCAGCAAATAGAAGTCCTCTGAAGCAGTTCTCCAGAATAAATAGGAAAACAATTCTGTAATCTGCCTTGGAAGATAAGGTTAGAGACAGGAAATCCAGAAATAAGGAATGGAGGAAGAGGATGAAAACAAGTTGTCATTCAGAGTAGCCTCCAATTAATTTTAAATATTAGACTTCCTTACAGAATATCTGGCTTAGTGCTTATCCAGTAGAGCTTTCTATGATGATGGAAATATTCTATATCTGCACTGTCCAATAGGGAGACTCCTAGCCATGTGTGATTACTAAACCCTTGAAATGTGTCTACTGCCACATTTAATTTTTAATTATATTTTATTTATTTATTTAAATTTTATTTTTTATTTTTACCCTTTGACTCCCCTTCACTCATTTCTCCCAATACCCCCACACCCCACCTCTGACAACCACCAATGTGTTCTTTGTATCTATGAGCTTGTTTTTTGTTTGTTTGTTTGTTTGTTTGTTTAGATTCTACATATAAGAGAGATCATATGGTATTTGTTGTTTCTTTGTCAGATGTATTTCACTTAGCATAATTCCCTTGAGGCCCATTCACTTTGTTACAAATGGCAAGATTTCCTTCTTTTTTATGGCTGAATAATTGTGTGTGTTTGTGTGTGTGTGTGTGTGTGTGTGTGTGTGTGTGTGTGACACAATTTCTTTATCATTCATCCATGGGTGGACACTCAGGTTGTTTCCATCTCTTGGCTTCTATAAATTATGCTGCAATGAACACAGTGGTGCAGATATCTTTTCAAGTGAGTGTTTTCATTTTCTTCAAATAAATACCCAGAAGTGGAATTGCTGGATCATATGGTAGTTCTATTTTTAATTTTTTGAGGAACCTCCATGCTGTTTTCCATAGTGGCTGCACTAAATTATATTCCCATACAGTATGATGTCATCCCAACGCACAAGTGTTCCCTTTTCTCCACATCCTCACTAACACTTGTTTGATAATAGCCATTCTGAAAAGTATGAGGTGATCTCTCACTGTGGTTTTGATTTACATTTCCCTGATGATTGAGGATGTTGAGGCATCTTTTCATGTGCCTGTTAGCCATCTGTAAGCCTTCTTTGGAAAAATGTCTATTCATGTCTTCTGCCTATTTTTAAATTAGATTGTTTTTTGCTATGCTTGTAAGAATTGTTTATTTATTTTGGATATTAGCCCCTTATCAGATACATGATTTGCAAATATTTTCTCCCATTCAGTAGACTACCATTTCATTTGGTTGATGGTTTCCTTTGCTGTGAAGAGCTTTTTAGTATGATGTCATCCCACTTACTTATTTCTGCTCTTCTTAGCTTTTGCTTTTGGTGTCAGGTTAAAAAAATCATTGCCAAGACTTATGTCAAGGAATTTACCTATATTTTCTTCTAGGACTTCTATGGTCTCAGGTCTTACATTCAAGTCTTTAATTAATTTCAAGTTGATTTTTGTGTATGGTGCAAAATTATACTCTAGTTTCATTCTTTTCCATGTGACTGTCCAGTTTTCCCTGCACCATTTGTTAAAGAGACTGTCCTTTCTCCATTATATGTTCTTGGCTCCTTTGTCCTGAATTAATTGACCATATATGTGTGGGTTTATTTCTGGCCTCTGTATTCCGTTCCAGTGATCTATGAGTCTATTTTTATGCCAATACCATACTTTTTTTTTTTAAGTTTATTTATTTATTTTAAGAGAGAGAGCACACGCACACACGCAGGAGGGGCAGAGAGAGAGAGAGAGAGAGAGAGAGAGAGAGAGAATCCCAAGCAGGCTCTGGGCTGTCAGTGGAGAGCCTGATGCAGGACTCAAACTCATGAACTGTGAGATCATGACCTGAGCCGAAATCGGGAGTTGGAAGTTTAACCAACTGAGCCACCCAACCATCCCAATACTATACTTTTTTAATTACCATGGCTTTGTAATACAGTTTGAACTCAGGGAGCATGATGAAAAGAACAGAGAAACTTGGTTCTTTTCTCGAGATTTCTTTAGCTATCAGGGTTGTTGTGGCTTCATACAAATTTTAGCATTGTGTATTCTATTTCTGTGAAAAATGTAGTTGGAATTTTGATAGGGATTGCATTGAATCTGTAGACTGCTTTGGGTAGTGTGGACATTTTAACAATATTGATTCTTCCAGTCAATATTGGGCATAGACTATCTTTCTGTTATTATGTGTTGTCTTCAATTTCCTTCATTAATATCTAATTTTCAATATACATTTCACATTTCACCTCCTTGGTTAAACTTATTCCTGGGTATTTTATTCTTTTTGATGCAATTATAAACGGGATTATTTTCTTTATTTCTCTTTTTGATAGTTCATTATTAGTGTATAGAAATGCAACAGCTTTTTGTGTATTGATTTTGTATGTTGCAACTTTACTGATTTCGTTTATTCTAACAGGTTTTTGATGGCGTCTTTAAGATTTTCTATATATATGTCACTCACAAATAGTGACAATTTTATTTTTTCCTTTATAATTAGTTTAACTAGAATTTAAATTTAATAGTACATGTAGCTAGAGGTTACAGTGCAGATCTGATCCATTTACTCTTAACTTTTGATTTTTCTTAACAATATAAGCAATTTGGCACTGTTATAAAATTGTCCAAAAATTGAAGGCACCAATTTCATTAATTCTTGTGATGAATTTACCATGTGAAACTAGATTTATTATAGGTTGGAGATTTTAGCCTTCTACAAAGACAAACTTTTATCATGAGGCTAACTTCAAGGGAAAATTAATTTGACCCAAGCTTTGATTTTTAAAAATTGTGTAAATTAAGTTTAGTGGTGATGGTTATACAGTGATAGAGGATACGTAATGTACTCTTACAGTTGGTTAAAGTGGTAGATTTTATGTTCCATGTATTTTATCACAATAAAAAAATCATATGCTCTACTTTTTTTATTGGGTTTGATTTCAATTTAATTTTGATAAAATTTCCCACTGCTCATAGGCCTTTCTGAGAATTTGGTTCTGCATATTCCTGGCTGTGGCATGTTTCTCCTTGGCGAGGCCGACTTCCTCCAGAGAAGGAAGCAACTGGACTGGCTTTGGAGGAGAGATTTCAGCGCTCTTGGATCTGACCCGGGAGCTGCACCTGCCCGAAGATGTGATTTAACAGGTTCTCAGTATGTTTTTGTTCTGCTTTTGTTTTTAAATTTGTTAGAATATTGAGGTCCCCTTCCTTTGGTCTCTCCCACATAAGCAGAAGGGTTTATGATTGGGGGCTCCTTCATGAATCAGATGAGGGTCTTCTCTTGGCTTTTACTCTCACCCATGCCTTCATAAGCTGACTAGAGAGGCTGGAAACCTGGTCACATGTTCGGTGAGAACTCCCAAGGATGATATTCAAGATCTTTAATGAGCCCTGCAGCATGGCCGGTGATGAGAATGGTTGCTGCTCCTGACACCGGGGAAGGCACCTGGAGGTCTGCTGCTGTGCCTCTGAGTGTGGGGTTGTATCTTTGGGGTGTGATGGGGACACTTGGGGTATAAGGACTTGAACAGAGGCTGCTTTGAGCTGATACGAAAGTCTCTCAGTACTTGAACATCCCGTGTGGCCAAGTTGAGGCTTATAGCTGAAATCAGTCCTAGAGCCACCCTGAGGAAAAGCTTTTTGAGGCAGTGGACTCCTGGAACAGAGAGAACAAACATTGGGAATGGTATTCTCTCTTTCCTTGGAGCTCATCAACTCCTGCCTGTCTCTGCTGCTCCATTCCTCTCCTGTGCTTAGGGCTTCCCTTAGGAACAGGCAGTGCCCTGTCCAAATCCAGCTCCCTGTTCCCTGCTCTTTTCCATGCTAGTGCCATTTGTTTGAGTCTTAATTCTTTCCTTCTCAAAATGCCTTCTGCAGGGGTCACAGACTAAATCATGTCAGGCAGCATTTTGGTAGTCAGTTAATACCTATCTAGCAGTTATTAAAATGCCAGATGCCCAAGGAGCAAGAGGTAGGCGGGGACATTTCCTTGTGGCACAGCTCAGCCGTGGTTGCCCACAGGCCTTGTGCACAATTCCACTCTTAAACAAATGATGTGTACAGTCAAGTAGAAAGTACAATGAGAAAAGCATAAGCTGTGAGGCTGTGCTCAAATCCTGGCCTGGCTGTGTATTGGCCATTAATCTCATGAAGCCTTAGTTCCCATATCTATAAAATGTACATAATAATTAGATCTCCCTCACAAGACTGTGAAGCTGAAATCACAGCTAGTAAGTGGCAGATACAGTACTGAAGCGCCATTTTAACAATTCTTTGTAGAGAGATTTATTAAAACGTGATTTATAAATGTTTTTCAGTATTTAGTTATGGAAAAAAGGAAGAAACTGATTGCTCCCTGCCAATTTGAACCTCACATATTTTCCCACAATTTGTCTCACAAATGTAGAAGTGTAAGGCTTGTAACTAACTTTCAGAAATCTGTTTCCTGGTTTCTAATTTGAGCTCACTAAAGATGGAAGGGATCGTGCCACAGACCCAGCCAGTGCAGCTCCAGGTGACTGGGATTGGTCAGGTGGATAGGAGTTAGAAACAGGTTACTAGTCTTGGGGGACAGAAGAACTGGCTTTAGCATTAGGTTAAGCAAACCCTTGAAAAACTTAATTCTTGTTTTTGCAGTGCAGTGAGAATGAATGGGTCAGTATTTGGGACCCAATAGAAAAAGCATATTTAGGTTAAATGTTCATATTAAGTCTCCTAGGAGCAAACTTGGTTTGTAATTGTTTAACCCAAAGTGAATATTGCTTCCCAGTCTCATGAAAGAATTGCTTATGGTTGGGATTATCTGTGTCTCAACTCCATCATCAGCTATTTTACATGTTTTTGATTTGAAATAGACAACCCTTTGGGATTTCTAATGTCTTCTTTATTTTACTCTACACGGAGATCTATGACTTACATGAATAATTTCATCAACATCTGCAAATCCTAAGTTAAGACTTTAAGATGCCCAAATTGGCACGAAAATGTTTAAAGATGGTATTTTAAAGGTAATGTTTAGTTCTGGGAAAGATGTAGTTAGAGGCACTCATACTGTTAATGGTAGTATAAAAAAAAACCTCCTGGAAGTGAGTCAGAGATATGTATCAACAGCTCTAAAAATGTATATAACTGCCTTACAGGGATTCCAGTTCTAGTGATAAATCCTACAGAAATAATAAAAGGTACATGTACTTATGCACAAGTATGTTTATCAAAGCATTATTTATAATAGCGACTACTGGAAACATTGTGAATATTCAGTGTTTGGGAATGATTAAATAAACTATAGCATCCCCAAATGAAAGATTACTATAGAAGCAATTAGGTGTGAAGTTTTGGAAGAATTTTTAGTGATATAGAAAATACAACACAATGTAGAAAGAGTTTGTAATTAGTGGGCTAATGTGACAAATATTTATTAAGTACCTAGTATGTGCCAGGCACTGTGGTCAGTGTGCAAAATAGAATTTATATGCCCTCAAAGAATTTATATTCCAGTGGGAAGGGAGTGAAAAGATAATAAATAATGAGCTTAATAAATAATGAATTCTATAGTGAGCTAGCAAATGATAGGTGATGTGGCCAAAAGAAAAAAAAAAAAAAAACTGAACAGGACAAGGGGCATCATCATGAGTTCTGGGGTGAGAGTGAATTGTGATTTTAAATGAGATAATCCAGGGTAGGCCTCATTGTGAAGGCAGTACTGGAGGAAAGACTTGAAGGGGTGAGACTGTTAGCCACATGGAGTTGTGGAGAAGAGTCTCAGACAAAGGGGACAGCCAGTGTCAGGGCCAAATAATTGAAGTGGTATAAACAGTGTGATTTCAGTATGGTACAATATATGTGCATGTATTTTATTTATCTCATATATTTTATAAGAAAAACAATTTTTAAATTCTTAATGCTTCCAACTTTCAAATTTTCTCTAAATCAATCTTGAAGGGCAATTATTAAGGTTTTGCAGTGGTCAGTTTTATAAAACCTGTGTTGCAGTGTATTCATTCAGTTTGGGTTTGATGGAAGGTTTAAGATAAGAAGGAAAAACTAGCACAACTCTTTTTTCCCCCATGTCTTTATTGCTAATATCTCCTGACAAGATAGAGACCTTAGTTTGTACAAAACACATGAAAATTACAAGAGTTGCCAAGGTGAGGCAGGCAATGTTCATCCAGAGACCCCTCATTTAAGGAGGCTCAAAGCAGATGCTAAGAGCAGAAAAATAAAATGTTTCAAGGAGGAACTGTAAATAAGGAATTTGGATAAATAATTAGTTTCTAATATTTCACAAACCAGATTGTAATTCAAGTTTGAGATATGATTAACTGAAATCTTAGGTTACTATATTTGTATGAATTCTCCCTTAAAAAATTATGTAGGAAGGAATAAATGCTTTAATTTTTTAAAGCAGTATCTATTGAAGGAGAACTTATAACACTTCTGTCATTAAGATAGATGTTATTCATCTAGTTTTTCAGTGAATTTAGTTTCCAACAATGACCAATTCCCTTCTTATTTGTTAATATAATGACTTAATATACTCTTCTAACATTTTTTTTTAAATTGACATCAGTATTTCTCAGCATATTTTTTCATTCCTCCCATGAAAACAGAAAAGTCTCAACATATTGTTGGCTGTGTTTATTCCTTTTCTTAAAAAAATTAAGTAGAAATGGTTGGTGCTATGAGCTGAACACTTATAGCTTACTAAACTACTTGAGAGGAAGCAGAACCTATATGGGAACAGGTTTCTGTTTTGAAGTTCCCTCAGAATATTATAAACAGAAGAGAAAAAAAAAAGTGAGTTCAGAAATGATTAACAAACCACCCTTAGTCAATGCCAAACATGCAAAATCTTTTAAGCCAGGTTCTTTTTAAAAGTTTGTAGTTGGCTAACTCATAGGGAACATTAATAAGGGCAAAGCAGTAGTAGTTGATACTTTTAGGTCTATAGATAAATACTTTATACATATATATTCAAAAACCCTAAACATTTATGAGATAACTTAAACACTCCTGGCTGATATGTTGTATGAATGGCCTGCATATATGCATTATTGTTTAACAATTCTAGGACAGTTCTCTGAGGTGTGGTTTCGTGGGAATCGTGGATGGAGGAATTGGTATGTCCTGGAATTGAAATGGGTTACTGAGCGCTGCCCCTGCTTCCCTTTCTCTCCGTAAATAAGAAGTGCAGCATCGAGCACTTTTCTTGATGTTGAACAACCAAATTTACTCCACACCAAAAAATTTTGTCTAGCCTTTGAGAAACAATTTCTAAGTGGAGAGTGAGTCTTGATTTAAGGAACCTGTTTTCACAATTTTCTGTGTTTGCTTGCAAATCTAGTTGGGATGAGGGAAAATGAATGTCTCAATGTGTAATTAAGTATGTGACCTAAAACTGAAATGTGAAGGACTTCGGTGTCGTTGCCACATGAGCTGGTGACAGGTGCCCTTCTGCTATGGGAGACCTGGGAGCAGGAAAGTCACCAGAGGTTCCTTCACCTGGGCTGACTTCATTCCATGATGATGCTAATGTGTACCTACCTCTGTAATTTCTTTCTGAATTGTTGTTACTCTGAAAGATTCAAAGTTGAGAAATTGAGGCTCACAATTCCTCGCAGAGTGGGAAAGCATCATAGCCATTTCCCCAAAAGACAGCTGAGCAGAAGCAGCGTCCTCAGGAGGTGGAACTTGAATTCAGACTCCTGGGGTGCCACTCCCCACCCTGTGCCACACAGTTCTCACTTAGCTTTATTTTCTGTGTATCCAACCACATACATAAGAGTCCTGCGTTCTTCCTGCCATGGGAGCATCAAACTTAGCAATTATGTTTGCGTTTTACAGCTTTAGTCATCAAATGTCCCGTTCCGGCCGCGGTTTCCCTTTAGTGCACGTTCTTAAAAACGTAAAGGACCAATAGGTAACGATGACTAATTGCTTTTGGTGTAATAGCTGTTTATGTTTTTGAACCTGCGTTCCAAGTCTGTCTGTTCCTGTGTTTGTTACTCTGAAACAAAGACCACATTTAGGCTAGGATTTATCTTATTTTAACCTTCTTTGTGTTTTCATTCCCAGCAACCTGTATGGTTCCTGGCACTCAGCAGGGTTTCAGTAAAAACATTTAATGAGGGAGTTGCACCTCCGTCCACAAGAGTCTCTGTATTTATTCAAACTGCAATGCAACTATTGAAGTTCTCTCTTCAAATACAAAAATGCAAAATATCCAGAAACACCATCTCAATTCCTTCCTCACTCATGTTTTGATATTACCCACCGAAGAGTAGCTTAATATAATAAGTAGAACTTCTAAACACATCCCTAAGCAACTTCTGACCCCTTAAAATGAAAATCTTTCTGTAGAGGAAACTGTGTAGAATTGTTTCACCTTTAATTGATTGAAGATAATGGTGCTCAGAACTATTTTTGAAAATAATCTTGATCTAAAGGGGAAAAAAAATACATGTGTTTCTTTTGAGTGCTGCTTCTTCATTTTTCTAATGGGCTCTTCACTATTGTTTTGTCTGAATGCAGTTTTTTATTTGTGTTATTCCAGACGTGGTCCTACCGCAAGCATCTTTAAACCAGACATTAATAGCATAGTTCACAGTCATTACTGCCAGTGCTCAAACACAAATATTGCATTTGTGTTTGCAAAGCTACACATCAGATGTTAATTAAGTGCATTTGGGTTTTTTTCTGCTTAAACAATCTGGCATAAAGAGTTTACATCTATATCAGTTCACCATAAGGTCTCTACAATATCTGAATCACCAGCCATACAGTATATGATAAATACTGTGTTTCCACACAAGAAAATAACAGAATTGTCAGGAAAACATCAGGCCTGTTATATATCCCTGTGAAATAATAGCAACTGAATCTCAGTTTCTTTTTCTTTTTGATAAAAAAAAGTATTTAACTAGGAGTAAACACCAATATTTAGAATGATAAATTTTTCATTAAAGAACACATGGAAAGCGAAACCATACCAAAGATTTTTTTCCTTGTTTTTAGCTTGCTTCAGGGCGTTTTGACAGTTGCGTTGGAATAAAATTGGAATTTCAGCTTTGCAGTGAGGAGATTCATGCTGCCGCCAGAGCAGCCGAGTGCCAATCTGCGGGAGGCGGGAGCCTAGCGAAACCGCAAACTGAGAAACAAACTTTCACATCAGGTTTCTAATTTTAGAGCAAAAAATGGAATTACTTTAATTGTGACATTTAACTAGAAATACGATTTGCTGGGATTAATTATCTCCCTTATTTAAAAATTCTCACTAAGTTTAAATTAGCATAAAAAATCAAATTCAGCATTCGAATAAGGTCAATGGGACTGCTGGATTTAAATGCAGAATTAGATTCTTTAGAATTGGATCACCATATTGGTGTTGGACTTGGGGAGGATTAAATTGAGGAAATTGGAAAAGCATGCATTTGGGCAGAAAGCAGGTTTTTTTTTTTTTTTTTTTTTTTCCTCTCTCTCTCTCTCTCTTTTTTTCCAAGGGAGAAATGGGTCGTGGCCTCATAACCCCATAGGGAGGAAACTACTACCTGATTAGGTCAGAAAGTTCTCAGATTCATTGAATGTCTCTGTGTGTTCACTGCTTGAATAAGGTAAAGCACTAAAACAAAATAACTTATTGTGTAAGTAAAGTTTAACAGAATTTAAAATACATATAACAAGGGCATATGCAGAAAATGATCATTCTGTGTTCATTGGTTACCTCTTATTTTAGGTAAAAGAATATAAAAGTTACTTCTGATGTTTAATTTTATTTTTTCTCAGAAACAATTAACTTTAAAATAGGCTTTTGAGGGAAATTTTATTTTAATTAAGTAAATCATTGTTGGTACAAGTGTCTTCTTTATGGAACTCTTGCACTATAAGCTTAATATCTAAACTTTTAAAAATCTTTAACAATTTATCTTAGGAAATGAATTCATTTACTAGCAAGAATGATCAGTTTTGCAAAGTCTACTAAAAAGGGGAGAGTTATGAGGCTCATGGTGGTAAAAGGCCCTTTAGAATTTGCTGGGTAGGAGAGTTAGGAAAAGTCCTATGACTATAGGGATGGAATGGCCCATGCCACCGTAGTGTGGGGAAGAAGAGCTTGGGGTCTATATGAAGAAGTTTCTGTTGAAGGTGACTTGTTCCCTATTCGGATAAACTACATGTGAATATCTGAATGTGTGTTGGCATATCGAAGTTCTGGAATAGCAAAGCACAATGGGTCCAATATGTATTTCGAATAGTTGAACTTACTGTATAACCTAGCACATGGATATTCCTCAGCAAAATCTGAGTGTGATCCAACTATTTGTTGCAAAGATGGTAGAGATGAGGCCCCTTCTCCAGTCAGAGTAAGGTATGTATACTGGCTTTGAGGAAATAGGACTATTTGTAACATTACCTGTTGGGGGGGTAGAGGAGAGAGAAACCATGCTTGGATATTTTGTTAATGAATGACATTAGCATTGACAAAAAAATTTCCAATCGTACTCTGTGAAATGTTAAAACCGATATAATTCTCAAAGATATTTAGAGTAAGTGATTGGTATATGAAATTATGAGAGAGAGATGTATTGACTGTTAGGAAATTTAATTTTTATGAAATCAGCATTATGGAGAAATGTAATCTGATTCATTCCTGCAGAATTCCCAGTAGGAGGAGGCCCAGCTTCGGGAGTTGAAATGTTTCATTATGTACATGTGTGGGAAAAAGATGAAATGTGGTTTCCGTGTGCTGATTTTCCGTAAAACGTCTATTAGTATGAAAGTACACAGACTAGGCAGCAAAACCCCCAAACCACGGCTGTCTGGGAGAAAGTGAACTCAGCAGGATATCTCTGATGGATACTGACATCATGAGTAATAAGTTTGAAAGTAGCAAGAAAAAGCAATGACAGTAAAATAATGTTGAAGTAGTAGCTAAGGAATTGTCATATGCTGAAGATGAGGTCAGCCTTTTATCCCCCATCAATCTGTAGTCAACTTTGCTTTTAGAAATGTAAGGTTCCCCCCAAATGAAGAAATTGCAAACCTAAGCTTTTTATACCAATGCTAATTTAACCAAGTTGTCCGTCTTATAACATAAACTATAATTAGAGCAGGGCTATTTATGTAACATGAGCTACACCATCCCTGAAGCAGGGAAAAGCAGGACATTTGCCCCTGGGCTCTAGAGTAACAGGGCACTAGAGTGGCAATGTCAGTCCCAGTCACTTGGGAAGCTGGAAATGGAAGAAAGAGGTGCTATCAACAGGTTATACCAAAAAAGGTATACATAATGCTCCAAAGCCTGTCAAATCCACATTGTCATGAGACACACAAGTATCTTTGCCCTTCCCAATTCCAAGGCTGTTTGTCACTTTTTAGTGACCTTATTCCCTTATCAAGACTGTTGTTGAGATTAATTTGAATCAGATGTTAGCCTAACTCTGCCAGGTGTGTATTTGAGGAGGAAGGGATGGGCACACAGTATGATTTACTCCTGTCTTCCTGACCCTGAGGCTTGGCATTGAATTGCAACCCCTGTTGAAATGGCCTTGGAAGTGACCTCCAAGACCTTTTACTGCTGTTGATATTTAGTTATCAAGTGTGCTTTCCTTTTTCTGTTGAAATGTTGGAAGGTCTGGGTTCTTCTTAACTATTCTAGAAAAAGTGTCCTTCAAATACTTTTAGAGTAGATAAAAGTATTTGCTTGTAGCTCAGATAGCTCTGTTATATACAAATAAACATATAAATAAATAAATAAATAAATAAATAAATAAATAACTTTTAGAAAATTCTGGAGTTGATAATGAGGAATATTTGTACTATTTTTAAATAAAATAAAGGAAATTCCTTGGACTGAAATTGGCTAAAGGATAGAACCTTCAAAAATGAGGCTTTTGCTTTGCTTGATTAGCATGCTCCTCTAATAACTTAGGCATTGGAGCCAGCCCATATGTGATGAGCTGCAGTGTTACTATAGACTCTCAAGACTTGGCCTTGGGAAAAGAGACCACTAGTGCCACTGGGGGCTCAAATGCCAGGGATTGAATGGCGTCCAAACAATGACTGTTCCTCATGAAGGGAAAATTGAGATAGCTTGCAATGTAGAGCGTTTTGAAGACCAAGAAGCTACAGAAACCTCAGAAACCTTTCAATACACGGCTTACAGTGTCCTTGGGATCAATCTTCTTATGTATCTCCTAATTACATAGAAGCTCAAGTTAAAAAGTTGGCGAGTGATCCGGGAATTGGTACTATGGGGAGTGTGTTAATTGGATTTACACCCCAAGTGTGTAAGAACTGTGCTGAATATGCCATAAAAGAAAGTATTGAGGAAGTTTAGAAGGTACTGGGAGGTATTTTCATGTGATCCAATCTAAGGCTTCCCTAAAATGTTAAGGAAAATGACAATCACTACAAAGTTTTCTTTTGGCCAATGAGGATAAAAGGAAGATACAAAGAGCTTGGTTGTAGCTGTGTATTGGAAAATTGGAAGCATTTTCTGTTCAACAAAAACAGGTGTTTATAGATTGTCAATAATCACCTGATAGTATTTCTAGTTGTCGTCTTGTTTCATGAGAACCTAACTCTGTATCAAGTTTATGCCCTTGTGTACTTTAGAAGCCATCCTGAATCAGCTGGATAAAATGGCTGTGGATGCTGAACTACCTTTAATTATTGTGAACAAACTAAAAATGGATTCAATTTAATTGAATTAATTCAGTTAATTTCCTGAACTCTTTATTCCTGAGTATTGTATTCAATTCTCAGTTTTCAAGCAATCATTTTTTTCTTAAATGTACACTTTGAAAGATCAAGTACTGGGACACCTGGGTGACTCAGTCAGTTATGCATTGACTCTTGATTTTGGCTCGGTCATGATCTGACAGTCCTGAGATCAAGCCCTGTCAGATCAGGCAATGCACTGGGCATTGAGTCTACTTGATTCTCTCTCTCCCTCTGCCCTTCCCATTTGCACATGCATATCCCTCTGTCAAAACAAACAAAAACAAAATAAAACAAAACAAAAACCAAAAGATTACACTAAATGACTAAAGCATTAGGGGGAGAATTAGAAAATACAATTCCTTTTTCAAAGCATGATTGTCCTTTTTTGCCTTCCCACTTTTATAATGACCTGTTGTTCAATCTAGAGGTAACTCCAACAGCCAGATTTGTCTAGTTTTTAATGTTTATATGGGGAGATGGAATGGTGGTATTGGGCATGACTTCAAGGAATTGTGTTTATCTTTTTTGGAATTTAAATGGAAAGTCTAAAAGTTTAGGGAATGTATTGCTTTTGAGTGAAGAGAAGGGTATTAGTGGAAGAATTTTATTTGAAAGAAATAAAAATATGTAGCCTCTTTGTGAACTAAAAGAAGCCACTTGTTGATTCTGGCAATTTTATGTAAATCTTTAGTATTTATATTGCTTTAGTACAAGATGATTTCTCTCCATAAGGCACAAGGAAACAAATATTTCCATAGATTTTTTTAACAAGAAAGATTGTTGTATTGTTGTCTAGGAAGAACATGTAATATGAATTTATTTAATGAATAAAAAAATAACTTAATCTCTTTATAAGATTTAGTCACCTATCCTTATGTTTTTTACTTGCATTTGACTCTTGAATATGATCACATTAATTTTACTCCAGAATTGTGATTCTGTGAGTGTTTTCTCTTCACTGTCAATATAAATACTACAAAGATAGAGAAATGCTGGAGTAGGTATGGTTGTAAGTCATAAAGAAGTTTAGTTGCTATAGTGAAGAGAGTAAATGCTGTCCATTTAGATCCAGTGGGCCAATTCCTCCATCTGTGAGATGAGAGCTGAGAAGCAGAAACAGTTCATTCTTCTCTTACTTTGGCAAAGGCCATGTGGCCTAGTAGGGGGAGAGCACTGGTCAATGGATTAGAGGACTTGGGTTCTGCTCTTTGTTCTCACCTTCCATGTAGCCACAGTTCCATTACCTATTGAGTAGGGAAAATAGTTCTCACCTTGATGGAGGGAGAACTATTTATTCTGAGGGAATAAAACAGAAGTACTTGGTAGACCTGTAATGTACAAATGAAATGTATTATTCATACTCTTTCCAGATCTCTTGTAGAAGTTTGGTTTAGTTGTCGCATCAGTATTAAACAGATGAGAGAGGGTAAAAACACATGATGCCACTGAGTCATTTGGAGTTGTAGGAGTTGAGAGATTTGCCAGTTATGTGGATTAGCTTCTTCAGGTTCCTATCACTGCATTCCAGACCGCTGGCTTCGAGCAAGGCCTATTGAAAACCAAACGTCTATTTAATGGGTACAGAGTTCCAGTTTTGGAAGTTGAAAAAATTCTGGAGGTGGATGGTGGGGATGGTTGCACAGCAATGTGAATCTTAAGTGCCACTGAACTATATACTTAGAAATCGTTAAAATGGTAAATTTTATGCTGTGTATATTTTGCCACAATTAATTACTAAAAAGTGTATATTAATTTCAGAAAAGTTAAAAAAACAAGCATGTGAATAATTTCACTAAGCCTACACTTTCTAAATAAAATGTTGGCAATTTTCTAATATCTGTTACAGTATACAAACGTGAGACCTGTTTTTCCCTTTTAATCTATTATTATGGACCCTGCAACTACATATGAAGTTTAGTTAATGGTGTAAAATAGAGCTAATTAAATTTGGCCTTTGATTCAGCTATTTAAAGAAGGGTAACTTACTATTTTCCTTAAATAATTTTCAAAACCAACACCATCATACTTCTTACCTCTTGTTCATATTCTAGTTCCCCTTTTCCTTCTATTTTCTCTCTTCTCCCCCCTTCTGCCTTGCTGCATCCTGGTTCTTTAAAAAATTTGAAACAGCTGTACGTTCCCGAAGGTTGATCCTATGGTTGGATACAGTATGTATCACCAGCTTTTCCTATGCAGGAACTGGTGGAAGTAGCTGGGATGGATCTATAACAACTAAGGATTATCAAATTGGATTGAGAAAATCTGACAAAATGAGCTAGGAAGTACCCTGACTCATACTAACCTTTTCTCTTATTGGCCTCCTAAAAACAAAGTGACGGTTCATGCAAATGTTTCCGCAGTATTTTTCTTTTCATCGGACCACAAAGTGGACATTGTACGGAGTGTGGCTTCATAGCTCCTCTGACCTCTGGCTCCTGCCAGATGGCTTTGCCCATGACTTGTGCCTGTTGCAAATGGAACAAAATCCATGTGGACGAATAGATTTTACAGTCTATCATCTCTTTAGTGTTTTTGCTCTTTCCCACTTTAAACTTCAACGTTCAGTTTCTTAAGAAGAGAGACAAGGAAAGCAAAATCCAGGTTACGAGGGTGATAAGGACTTTTGCCGTTGTTATTGCGCAGTGGGTTGTCATTTGTTTCCAACCTGAATTTGGGCTCGACTCAACAGTAAATAAAAACTACTTTCAGCATAAAGGGCAGAGGGTGGGCAAAATAAAATATAACTGCAAAATAAAACAAAATGGGGGAGGGTGATATTTTCATTCCTCAACATAATGAAAAGCCTTGCTCTGTAATTGGTTTGTACTGTCTTGGAAGTGGCATCCACGGCCCACAAAGGACCACTCTATGAGAGATCTGCAAGGAATTTATCATTCCCTCTGGCTGAGCCAACGCAGGCTTGATATACAATTTTGTTTAGTATAAATATTCTCATGTTACTGTTTACTCTGTGGGGATATGAGGATCTCACTGACAGGGTACGTGCTCCACTGCCTTGCTTTTAAAAGGCATTTATTTGACTCTGTTTGTACTTGCCCAGAAACTTCAGAGAACAGCCCAGGAACTTGTTTGATAAGCATCCAGACCATGCTCCCGGAATATGTCGTGCTCGAGGGGTTAGAAAAGCTTATTGTTTTAAGCAGGCCTGCATATGGCTTCGTAGGATCCCATTTTTCATAAGTAGGAACAATTAGGGCAGAATTAGAATACTTCTCTAGGGTATAAGGAGCAGCCCTGGTGAGCGTGGTTCTGTTGGACTCACTCTGACATTGGGTAACTCGGCCACTTCTTTTGTCCCTGTTTGCAGCATTTTGAGGCAAATTAGTTTGTTGTAAATTAAGGTGTGAGTCAGAGACCTCAGCACGGAATAAATTTCTCTCTGTAAAGGTGTAGTGTGCGCATCGTCCAGCTATTGTCTCTCAGCCACACACCCCTCCTTCCGTGCACTTCTTTATACCACTGGGATTCTGCACACCGAATTTCTTCTTGGCCAGCTGGTTTCCTGTTAGGCTGCCCATTTCCTGCCAGTATGGGGTGCTGGATGGGGAGGCTGTGGAGCTGGAGGAGGAGAGGGACTTTCTCTTCCCTATTTGCTTCCCACCGCGGCAGTGGCTCTCGAACTGACAGGGGCTCCCCGTTCCAGGACACTTTTTTTCTGACACTTTCAGAACTGGCCTCTTCCTGTTCCATAGAAGCCCCTGCAAGGGCTCTCCTCTAGCTTCTAGGCTCTGAGAACCCCAGGCTCCCCTGTTCCTTCAGCCTTACGGCCTGCTGCTTCCTGTCGTATCGCAGGGTTACCATTTTCTGTCTTTTCGTCTTTTTGTTTTCCAACAATTTTGGTTGACCAATTTTTTATGTTATCTCTTTTGAAATACTTAATGCAGTTACTGTTTTCCTGACTGGATCCTATCAGAAATAAATCTATCAGCAGACTGAATTGAAGGAAGGGAGAATAAGGCAGGAAATATTCAGTGTAAATATAGTTTCATTGAAAACAACCCATTGATGGTTACTTGCCTTTTTTTTTGACATTAGCATTTTATTCTCATAATTTCAATGTTTTCTTTATTGTTGAATCCTATGTTCCCTTTGACAGTCTTGTTATTCCTTCAGCTAACAGGGAGACTGAATATTGACCTGCATTAAGGGTGCAAAATATCATGGTAGACTATTGGGTGTAGTTTTCCAATGAATGTCTTTCATGTGATAGCTTATTCCTCAATTAAAAATGTAGACTAATATAATTTTTAAAATTAAATTCTTTTCAATTATGATATTTATGTGTCTTTCCTTTTGTAACCATCTTCCCTTGCCAGGTAAATGATGTTTTTTAGCTGATGGTAGGCTCTCAGCCAAATAACTTTCCCAAACCTTCTGGGTAGCATCCTACTAGCTTTTCTTAGTAGAAAGGAAGTCACTGCAGCCAGTCACTGTTTCCTAACTTCTTAGGTACTTACATCTTCATGAAGACCAACTTCTTTGGAAAAAGTAATCATTGTTATTGATGTAGTCTAGTAAGGACCTACTACTGTAAAACTATATTGTGTCCAGTAAGCATAATGAATTTGTGGTAATTGTCCCAAAATTATGTTTAATAGTTCATCTTCCTTTATGATATCCACACCAATATTTCACAAGGATTAAAGGAAGATAAAATAGCAACATGCAGGAAAAGAAGTCTTTAGTGAGCCCTGAGCTCTGTTAGCGTCATTAATTGTGACTACCTTCTACTGAATTCCTAGGAGGTGTCAGGTACTATTATATGATTTCACAACAACTCTCTGGAGTAAATGACTGTAAAGTAATAAAATTCTCCAAGTTCCTTTTAACTCCCTGGGTCAACCAGGATCCTTTTCCTACCATATCCCATATCCTGTAGATTTATACCACTGCTCTAACCCTAAACAGTTCCCATGGACTCCAGGCTTCTCCTCCTGGTCCTGGTCAGCTTTTGTCTTTAGTTTTTTTGTGATCCAGTTAGATTCGTACATCCAGGAGGTTGATCCTCCCCTTTTGTGATATTTCTATGGGATAGTCCACCACAGAATCCTGAAATTTCCTCCAGACCTTAGACCTCTTTCCAATATTTCTCTACTCTTCTCATTTAAAATTTCATCCAGCTCTGTCTTTTACACAATTAGAATATACTGAATTCTTTCTCATTTGTTCCTTCCTGCATCTGGAAGATCCATCAGCATCTGGTCTCATAGCTTCCTCCCCTGGACTGTCACTGTATCCTGTGCAGGAGTGTGCTACTAGGCACAACCCTGCCTCCTCAAGCGAGGAAGCAGAGGAGGAAGCCCCACACCCTCAGACTTCTCCCAGCTGAATTTCCAAAATTGAGGCACAAAACTTACTCCAATTAATTAGGAGATTCCTGAAATTGCTCCCACTGTCCTCAAAGAGTCAAGTCAGTCACAGGACCTAAAATGGTCCCCTTCAGTGTTTAACTCAGGGAGGAAAATTGCCACCAGATGGTGCCAAAACTGCAGCTAGGACCAGGTGGATTTGAGTGTGCAGCCAGTACCCTAGCACTCCTGGCTGCCTGACTGTAGAGAGTCACTTGGGTTATTTTGGTTTGAATTCACTTCCCCACATTTTATGCAATGATGTTTTTTGGACTGGACACATTGAGTTGTGGCAGGGGTTGATTCATCTCTTATTTGTCTTGTTGACTACACTGTACAGTCTTTTGGGCTTCATTCACAGCATTTACTGAGCACCTACTATGTTTTAGTGGTGCAGATTTACCATGATGCGAATGAAATGTAAGCTACAGATGCCCTCACTTGAATGAAGCCTTTGTAAGGCCTTGGAAAGGTCCTGGTAATAAACTCATAAGATCATATGATTTTGTAACACTGGCAAACATATGATGTGTTTGCCACAGTTTGTTCAAACTGGTGTCTCTTCCCAATTATACTTCTCCATTAAACTTCCTCTCATGACAGGTGGTATTAGAGTGACCAGGGTCAGCTTCGTGGGCTTGCAGCCTGTGCAACCGCACAGGGTCCTGTGCATGGTTTATATGCTCTGCTGTCACTGAAATTCTGAATAATTTTTAAGAAGAGGACCCCCATTTTCATTTGTACTGGGTCCCACAAATTATGTAGCTGATTCTGGGAGTTGCCATGGGCATTTTCAGACCCGGTTAAAGGGGAAGTTGAGCTGGGGATAATTTGGATTTAGCAGGATATACGTATAGGTCCATAGTTACTTCCATACATAGTTAAGTCAGTGCCAACTTCTCCAGTGTAGGAATGGCTTCCAGGAATCCTCTCACCCACTGTGATGGCTCACCACAAAGCTGGGCAAGAGGATTGTCACAAATGAATGTGTCCTCTGGTGCTAGCACCAGAAATATGTAAGTTGTGGAGGGAAAACAAGGTTCAGGAGGTATGGAGCTAGAAGCTAGTCTCTGGAAAATCTTTCCCATTTTTAGTAGCATAAAACTGTAAGCAAAGGATGTGGTTCTTAATAATGCCCATCTAAAACAGAAACTGTCCTGCAGAAGTATACATGTTGATGTAGTATATACAGTTGTAAATACACTAGGTTATTTGCTTTTTTCATGATAATCATATAAAATAGAACTCAAAATTCCTAGTTTTTTGGGGGGGGGCGGGGAACAGATCTCTGGTAAAACTAAAAAGAGTAAGTATGTCCATGTGGGACGTTGCATTCCAAATGTTAATAATTATAAACAGATTCCTATCAACCATTCTAGAAAAAAGAATGAATTTGCTTTATATTCTCTCTATATAAATGGCAATTCATTGTTATTTGAATAGGTGATCAAAGAGTATGCAGCCATAAAAGTGGAAACATGTAGAAAAGTATTATAGAGATAATTAGTAAACATGCCATGTTATTTTTTCAGGAATTTGCAATAATGATAATAATTTTCTGATTTTAAAAATGTATAATTTATTTTAATTTATTTTCTCATTCTAAATTCACTTATGAGCTTAGTTTTTAATTTTCATTTGTTTATTTTTGAGGTATGATTGACATGACATTATGTTAGTTTCACTTATATAATATATTGATTTGATGTTTGTATGTATTGTAAAATGATCGATGCAACAAGCCCAGTAACATCTGTCACCATACAATTATTTTTCTTCAAGATGGCACCCAAATTTGTATAGGTTTCAGGCCTCACAGAACCTAGGTCTGCACCTGTGTGCCGAATGCATTTGACTCATACATTATATTATTTAATCCTCACAACATCCATCTGATATTGGTATTATTTCTGTACCACAGGTTCAGAAACCAAGGTTCAGAGAGATTAAGTAACTTCCTTGAAGTCATATAGCTAGTAAGTTGTAGGACCAGGTTTAGGTCTGGCCTTTCTAAAGTTCATGCCTTTTACACATTGCTCTCTAGTTTCTGGAACAATGAGACACTTCCTTAGAAAAGTCTTCAGAGACCACCAGGTTAGGTTATATGTTCCATCTTTTCTTTCATAGGCCATATCACAATTATTTAATTATTATTTTTTAATGTTTATTTTTGAGAGACAGAGAGAGAGAGTGAGTGAGTGAGTGGGCGAGGGGCAGAGAGAGAGGGAGATACAGAATCCGAAGCAGGCTCCAGGCTCTGAGCTGTCAGCACAGAGCCTGATGCAGGGTTTGAACTCGTGAACCGTGAGATCATGACCTGAGCCGAAGTCAGACCCTTAACCAATGGAGCTACCCAGGCGCCCCTACAGTTATTTAATTATTAAAGAGAATATCATCAGTATGCTTCAGCCTCCGTGGAGGAAGCTGTTTTGTTTATTACATGGGGGCTCAGCACGTATAGTCAGTGAATTAGTTCCTTTACGTTGCCTGATTTTCAGAGGCACCTTAGAAGAGCTTTTTGCTCCAAACCTCTTTTCACCTTTCTTCCTCCCAGGCAGAGGTGGTGTCTGGAAACACAAAACATTAGGCTCAGGATGAATCCCTGAGGGTGTTAGGGTTGTGCAGTTGGTCATGGAGAGATGTTACTGTTGGTTCATTCGCACCTTCATATGGATGTCTGGTGCCTCGAATGGGTACCCATTTCCAAGGTGGTGGGGGTAGTGGCCATTCGTGCCATAAGTGCATCCATTTCATGGTTTTGTATTTTTGTAAACTGAGTCATCTTAAAATGGGGGAACACCTGTATCCAATTTTCCCTGGAATGTGCAACTTAGTTCTCTTATACTCCCCATTTCAGATGAGGTTTTCTAGATGACACCATCTGGGAAATGTCACTTTGATTAAAGTAAATATGCAACACAGTTAACACTGGGAGCCTATTTGAATTTCGCTAAGTAGCCACATCTTACAGAAGCAGAAGGCAGGCAGATCTGTGGACTGGGAGAGCTTGAGAGTGTTGCATTCCACGCTTTGGTGTCAGTCGAATGGCAGTGTGTGGCCGACTGAGCTCTGAAGGGTTTTGTGTATTTTTCTTTTCTTACCATTGGGCAAACTTTTTTTTTCTCTTTCAGTTTATTTTGACACTAAGAAGAAAATATATAAAAATAAAAAACTTAGCTTTATGATTGCCAAGTTTTTCTTCCCAACTAAGAAACCAGTTGTTGAAAAATAAGATGAATGGTATCCTTTGTTTTATTTTTGGTGTAGCACATTAGGGCACTGCCACTGGAATGAGGCCAGATTCCCCAGGCAGGAGGGAGCATTGGCTGAAAGGAGACGTAGAGATCTGGGGGGAAAAGGGTCAGGTGGGTGTGTCAGGATTTCCTCTCGTTCTCCAAAACATCTCTTTCCTTTCTCAAATGCCCACCCCTCCTACCTTTCAGTCATTCTTTGTGTTTCTAGCACTTGCTACTGATGGGGATGTCATCTATTTGTAAGAAAACACCATTGGGTACAATGTGGTGCTTTCAGCTTTTACATTGTGGTTTTCCCAACTTCCACAGCTACTGACTTATTTGACTGTGGGATCATGTATGGTCAAGGGCAAGAGTGAGTTGTTAATGTGTAAGCAAGCCCTACAACTGTTAGCATTATTCTTCCTTTATTGTTGTCTTGTCACCAAGTGGTTTGGGAGCGCCAAGGGGCAGAGTCTTAACTTCCTTGTTCTTCTAGTCAGCCTCAGAGCAGTCCCTTCTGATCTCTCTCTGCCACCCACATGCTGGAATTAAGAGGAAGAGGTGGGTGGGAAGGGTCACATTTTCAAGGAAGTAAGGGAAACATCTCAGAATGCTTTAAAGCATCCACATGCTTCGTAAGAAGTTAAATCTAAAATTGCTCTGTGGACATGAGTAAACTGTAACTCAGCAGAACCTGTAGCACTTCCCCAATTCGGAAGGAAGTCTCTGAAAACTTTACGTACCTTGGCTTGTGTACCTAACTCATTTATTATAAATTTTGTTTGCAAGGGTATTTTCCTTGCTAGACTGTGAGCTCTTTAAGCACAGAGACTGCTTTGTTCACCTTGGTAATTCCGATGTCTGGCATCAGAAAATTTTTGTTGAATAAATTAATGTGCAAATAACTGAATCCAGAGCCCTGGTGTTGGGTCAGAACCAGACTACTCTCTAGGCGTAGATAGTTTAATCACTTATCAACTGACCTGAGGTTTTGTTGCATGAAGTTGACTTACACTGAGGGGATGCATTTAAAGAAGGAACTGTTTGGAACTTCTAGGGAGCACAGAGTTTGGCTCCGCTTATGTGCGCTGTTGGGGAAACGAGGTGGAGACACCAAAATTCTTCATAAAGACAGGCAATAAAATGACTCCAGAATGCAAACACCTGACTCTCACTTCCCATGGAAACATTAGCAGAGGATGAAGTGTTAGCCTGAGTGCTCACACCTCTTCCTGTCGTCTTTACTATTAAATTCTGGCTGTCTTTTAAATGCCCCACGATCCACTTGTAAACTCTTTAAGCAAAAATGATGCCAGGTTCTGTTCTGTGGCTACCAGATTGGAGCTTTCTCTCCCTGCTTTATTCAGTTAATTGAGCTGTGCTGGAAGGTTCAGTAATTTATTCTATGGAGTCTTTCTGTACAAACAATCCCAGGCTGAGGGAAAGAGACTTAGCTGAATCTTTCAAACACTTGAGATGCAGAATTCATGTTTTGGAAAACACCAGTGAGTCACTGTCCTCAAATGTCATCAATAAAAGACAGTCTCCATCATCAGCTTTTCATTAACTGAGCTCAGAGTTGCCTCCTTTTATTGGTTTTTACATGTTTATAGTATCTCATTCTTTCCTTGATTCTGGATTTTCACACCATATGGCCACATCTTTAAGTCATTTTTCAGCTGCTCTATTAAATAGTAAAATGAGATTCAGAACAGATTTCTTTGATTTTAAAATAGCATTTTGGGTGTGTGACTTTTTAGTAAATAAAAAAAGAATTAAAGCATTCAAAAGCATGAAATTTCAGGTATTCCTACCCAGACAGTGGAAGATGTAGCTTTCTTCTTACTTCGAGTAAATACATGTTTACCTCGTGCAATTTCACCTGTGGTATCAATTGATTCATTCATCTGCATATTGAAATTTGTTTCTACTTAAATAAGATTTAGCCTGACTATTGCTAATGAACATAGATTGAAAATGAAATTGAGATCAGTATATCTTTCATAACTATTCAATATTATATTCTCATTAAAAATAATCGCTGCATCTTATGAGCATCAATAATGCTCTATTGCTGTAATTGTGGTTGTGATCCTAATATTTAATAAAAGGAAATATAGCATTTGTTTATGTTTTATTTCTTGTTTCTGGAATATTTAGTGTCAGTTCTTGAGAAGTGGCAAAGGAGGGAGTGTTACTGCTGACATTTAGAGGTCACCGTGTGGAGTTGGTCAATGAGGGCTTAAAGCATATAGTCCTGCAATTTAATACAGTCTACTTTATAAAGGATTAGGAATTTAAAGACTGTTAAATATTTACTGCCTGTTTTCTGAGCCAGAAAAGACGTTTTGGTGTAAGCAGATTTTTTTTTTAATTTTTTTTATTAAAAAAAATTTTTTTAACGTTTATTTATTTTTGAGAGAAAGAGACAGAGCATGAGGGGGAGAGGGACCGAGTGAGAGGGAGACACAGAATTGGAAGCAGGCTCCAGGCTCTGAGTTGTCAGCACAGAGCCCGATGCGGGGCTCAAACTCATGAACCGTGAGATCATGACCTGAGCCGAAGTTGGCTGCCCAACCGACTGAGCCACCCAGGCACCCTAGAATTTTTTTTTTTTTTTAAAGATAATACTTAACAAAAGGAAACCACTGCATGAACAAATTTTGTAATATGAGTAAATTTGCCATTGATCCAGACTTTAGCAGCAGGGACTGTGTCAATCACAATGAATCAGCTTATGAGTATGTGATCTGAAATCTTCAATTACCCATTAAAATCAACATCGACTTGAAGAAATAACTGACCTAGAGTGGATTGTTTAAAGTTAAAAGCAAGTGCACTCAACATCCAAAAGGTCAATAGTCTCTTAATTGTAATTCAATAAAGTCAATTTTAAGTAGTATATAATTTGTGAGTGTTATAAATACAGTTCACATATTTTAACTCCAATGACGGTACTATTTGCTAGAGAAATATGCTTCAGTTGAGGATAAGTCCATGAATGAGTGTATTTGGATTATTATTGAATTTTTTAGTTCATTATTTAATATGATACATAGGAAAGTAGCAATTTGAAGTAACATTCTAAATAATTCAGATAAAATTTTGCTTTTCCTGATTTATTTGATCATCCTGATTTGGTCATCGTTTTTATTGTCACCATGACAAACTTACACAAGATTTTAAAATAGCAGTAACAAAAGAGTAAAAAGCCATTTTTAATCCTATTTAAAATTTTAAAATTACATAATTTAAAATCACTTCTGCATGTTCTGTTGTATTCTTTTCATAACAAATCTCTGGAAGAGATTGAAGATACCTCCCAAAATGTTGTGTACCATTTCTTGAAATGGAGATTGACAATGGAGATTGTCTTTAAGGCCAAAATTAAGAGGGCTGCATGTTTTCCACAAAGCAAAAATCATCACCTCTCAGCATTCACTAAGCACCTAAAAGTAAGTGGTGGTAGAGAATTCTATAAACATGGTACTTTTCCCCTCAAAACTTGAAATTAAGGGAACTGGCACTTACCCAAACAAGTAAAAGAAGGCCGAATGACAGTGTGATACAGACAAGTGTACTGACAGATCAGAGGAACATGCATTCCTCAAACTGCATTGTCATTTTCAGCCTGCAGGTACACAGAGGGTCTCCCTGTTTGAAGGAGATCCTACAGGGGATTTGGAAGACATGCCAGTCTCCTGGTGTTTCCAGATCATTACCTGGCAGGAGGCAGCTTATTCTTCTCACAAAAGTATTTATTCAGTAACCGTTTATTGAGGATCTATTGTGTGTCAGGTGGTGTTCTAAGAAATAGGGCTACAGATGAAATAAGACCCCTGCCCTCAGGGAGCTTGCTGCCTAATGATAGTCTACAAATCAACAAGTAAATAGAAAAATTCTCAGAAGATGCTAAGCACCACATAGAGATATAAAGCAGAGTAAGGAGATGGGATTATTTTTTAATCCTGTTTAAAGATCAGGTCTGAGGGACTCCTGCTCCTACTGGTTCAGTCAGTAGAGCATGCAGCTCCTGATACCAGGGTCATGAGTTCAAGCCCCATGTTGGGCATAGAGCTTACTTTAAAAAAAGAGAAAAAGAAAAAGAAAAAGAAAAAAATCAAGCCTGGAATGCATTTACTTTTTTTGTAAGGTGGTCAGAGAAGGCCTTATTGATAAGATGCCTTTTGAGCAGAGACAGGGCAGAAAGAACAGAATTCGCTTATATGGGAGGAAAGGCAAGCAGTAAGACAGCCAGAATAAAGCAGGTAAAACCTTCACCTCTAGCCACCTTGTATTCAGCGATCATGTTTGACATAGCATACCAAGTAGGTAAGAGACAATTTACGAGAGTATTCTGGTGCATACCATCTTGGAAAAGTAGTGTTTTCATCTACCATTTATTAAGTACCTTGTATGGCAGGCGTTGGGTTGGGCATTTTGCAACAGTCCAAAGTTTTTATGATGTCCTTTCTCTAATAAGGAAATTGATGCTTTAACTGAAGTTAAGTGACTTGCTCAGGCCCACAGAGCTTTGAATGGTGAAGCCAGCCTATGATCTGGGGTCAGTCCTACACCGAAGTCCCTCCCTGCATGCTATTCTCTCCAAGAAGGTAAAATGAATGGGAAAATGGCAACATGAATGGATTATTTAAATAGCTTCAAAATGTGGCAGATATTAATATTCTTTACTGGTGAGAAAAGCTGAATTTTCTACTGGAAAAAGAAAAGTAAATGGCTACCAACCTCTTGTTGGTATCATTAAAGGCGGCAAGATTTTCTACCACAGAGAACTGGAAACGTGACCATTATCCTGTAAGTTTGGACTCTCAGGGCCACTGATCCCCATAATACATGACTCCTTTCTCCTCTCAAATGAGAAATGTTTGCTTTGGCCACAATGCTTTTTTATTTTTAAACTTTTATATACTTTATTAGGATTACTTTCTTCTAGGCAGATAGAGCCAGCCCACTATTATGAGTTAAATCCACCTAGTTCCTTTAAAGTAGCTTTGGAAATGTATTAAAAATTTGCCAGCTCTCAACTTGTCTACCAATCTGTATTCAAATAGATCAAAAGGTTAATATCTATTACTACTTATCCTGAAGTATACATTTTTTAGGGCATCTGTATTTTCAGTGATGAAGTGTAAAGATTTCTATCTAAGATACATCAGCTGGAGTATTGATTCATTTGGACATCGATGTATGGAAAAGTGATCTTCTACCAGCTTAATTAGAGATACAGATCTTACTCGCTATGCCGCTTCTTTCTGTAAGATTTTGGTCCTACACTTTGAACTAACCTTGCAGAGAAAAAAATGATAATGAAGTGAAATGAACATATAATGAGTATCTGTTAAAATAATAGCTCTGGAAAGAAACTGAAGTTTAATGCAACACAGGAATTTTCTCTACTTGTTTAGCAGATTCACTTTACAGCTGGTTTTAGGTCTTGGCCCAAGTAGTTGTAAGTTCTTGATGTCAATGCCATATGTTTAGGGGGAATAAATATCATTCCAGCAGCTATTTAGACCCTCCCTTCATTCATGTGTGCTACACATACATTTCAGTACTGGACCCTGCTTTTTTAAAATGAGAATGTCTATATCAAAAACTGGTTTAGAGTTTTGTCTTTGTAGTGAAATCACAATTGGCTTTGAAGAATGGATAAGATCTTGTGGTAAAGATTCACAAGGGCAAAATGTCTATATAAATGCACTATGCCAAGCTTAAAAATACTTTTATCCCCTCTTTGTTCTCTAGTTTGTTTTTGGTAATTATTTTTAAAGTTGAGGATAAACATTCATATATGTTTTATGTTTCTGCCAGTTGCTTCTCAAATAAATATCCCTCTTCCTTATCTATTCCCAGGCAACTTGCACCAACTCTCAGAGGGTTTCTGTGGAAGACTAGACAAGAATTATGTCTTGGGTTGTTTGTTCTTTATTCATATTTCACCTAATTTATTATTATTTTTTCAACCTCATGTATCATTTCCATTTCCTATAGTTTCATCATGTTTCTAAGAGAACTTTGGGCATAGAGATACATGCAGGCAGTTGGATATGTGAATTCCCTATATACAAGTGTGGCAGTTAGGAGCAAGGGCTGTCTCTAGTAGGAAGAAAGAACTTGGGTTCTCTCTAAGGTAGTAAAGAAAGGCCCATTTCATCACTTTCTCAAGGTCTGCTGTCCCCATTGTATGATTCCAGAAGCATTTTGAAGTCATTGTCTGTGTATGTGCTCCCTAATCCATCCATTAAATACAAATCAGAAAATTATAAATTTAATAACATATTTGATGGTACAATGAGAATCTAAAGAGAGGGGAAAAAAGGGTATGTTCTTTAATTTAACCAGAATTGATGATTAAATTACTTATGTTTAGTACTAGGATATTTGAAAATTTTTTAAATAGTCCCCACGATTTCTGTTTAGGATCTTGCTCTGGATGTGAAGTATGCACATATGGAGTAATTAGAGAGCAATTTGAAGCAGTGCATGGACACAAGAAGGAGATAAATCTCTATGCTGGGCATAAATGGACTGTAGAGACAAGAAAGCATCAGAGGGAAAGACAATCAGTTGTGCAGGAAATGCAGATTACTGAGGAGACTGAGCATATTAAAGAATGAAATATGAGCAAGAGCACAGAAATGGGAAATAAGTGATACATAAATGGGCCATTGGTAGGCATGTGTGCTGTTAACACAGAAGGTCCAGAGAGGACCTGGCCTTGTTTTTTTTTTTGTTTTTTTTTTTTTTTTTTTTACCTCAAGATGCTCACAGCCAAGCAGGGAGAAGAATATGCAAACCACTCGTTATAGCACCAGTGGTTAGTGAGGATAGATGGAAAATAAAAAAATTCTCTGGTGGAAGGACTCTAGGAAGGTTTCTCAAGGGGGAGGTAAAATTTGAAGAAGGAGACAGGGACTTTCAGGCTAAGAGAATACCAGATATAGTTGGATGGAAGTGAGATCTATGGTGGGAAACAATCTTCCATGTACTTTAAAATCTAGTATCAACTATTTCTAAATTTATCAGAAGACCTACTACTTTATGAGACTTTGTTGTACAATAGCTTTGGGACTTCATATTTCAAGTATTTGTGAAAATTGATAACAATTCATCAAGTATAATAGAAAAATTATAATTTCCGCCAAAATCCATCTTCCACCATTTTTAGGTTATTTTTTTTCCTTTTCAACAAAATTCACAGTGAATTTTTTTCTTACATATAAAATTGTAAGAAGAAAAAAGGCAAAATTCATAATGGAAATCATTTCACATCATTTATCTGCATAAACAGGGGTAGCGTAGTTAATTCTTTTAGCACCGTAATGGAAATTAACACACCTAAGTGATGTGATTGTTAAAAGCTGATAGTATATACATAGTATATACTATACCATATAGTATATGTAATAGGTATATATACATACAAGTATGTGTATATGCATGTATTTGAAAGGCACACCTTACATTTTCCTGTAGTCTCTTTCATTACTTTGTACTGTAGCATCAGCATTTTTTCTTTATACTATTAGCCCTTTGGAAACCACAGTTATCAAAGTAAACAAAGTAGATGGTCTTGACTGTATAATATTATATGGATTTAACATAAATTTCACATTATGTACAATGACACTATTAAATGTGTTAATACAACACATAAAATGACCAATTCTCTTTAAATTTTAGTGTTTAGCATATTTGTTTTGATTGTACGTGTGGGAGCTGTGAGAACAGCTCTGCAAAAATACTTTGCAAGTTACCATAGTGACTAAATTGTAGTGCTTTATGATGTTGTCTTTCCCCTGGGTCTTAATTCAGATGCATGTGTTTTCAATCACAACCAAACAGGTGACATTTAAATTTTCCTATTAAAAAATGTTTATACACACATACAGTTTTATAACTTTACATAAATGTATAATTTGATCATATTACACATTCTTAAAGTCTTCTTTTTCTCTTTTTCTTTTTGCTGGATTCCTACATCCCTTCCCTATCCCAGTAATCTATGTTAACAAATGGTATGTAGTCTTTTATTTTTTTCCTCCATTTTCATACTGTTACATACAGACCTATGTATGCATGTACAAAAACAAAGCAGGATTCTGTGGAAGTCCTTCCAAATTAATTGATACACAGTAGTTCCTATTTATTCCTTTTAATGGGTACTTAATATTCCATGTTGTGAATAGGCCATAATTTATTTAACCACTTTGTTTCTATTTTTTTCTACTACGAATAATGCTTCAGTTAAAATAATTATACATATGTCTTCACTTACTGGTGTTGTTTTTGTTTCTGTGGAAGAGATTCCAAGAGGTTGGGATTGCAGGGTCAAAGAACATATTAATTATTTTAAACTTTCAAAGAGGTTACCATATTACTTTCCCAAGGCAGTATAACAAGGGGTGCCTTGGTGGCTCAGTAGGTTGAGCATCGGCTCTTGATTTGGCTCGGTTTGTGAGTTCCAGCTTCGTGTCAGGTTCTGCACAGCAGAGCCTGCTTGGGATTCTCTCTCTCTCTCTCTCTCTCTCTCTCTCTCTCTCTCTCCCTCCCTCTCCCCTACTGGCATGTGTTCTCTTTCTCTCTCTCTATCAAAATAAATAAATTAATTAAAGAACAAACAAACAAAAAACAAAGGGACTGTAACACCTTACATTTATACCTAGCAGTATTTACAAGTATCTTTTCTCCCTGTCCTTATCAGCAAAAAGTGTTAGAATTCTCATTAGGTTTTGCTACTCTTATAGGTGTAAAGTTTCATTGTTACTTTAATTTGAATTTTCCAGACTGTTTCTTTTAAATGTTTATTTATTTATTTGCAAGAGAGAGAGCACGTACATGACCAGGGGATGGAAGAAAGAGAATCCCAAGCAGGCTCCACGCTGTCAGCATAGAGCCCGATGCAGGGCTCGATCTCACAAACTGCGAGATCATGACCTGAGGTGAAATCAAGAATTTCAAAAATCCCCTGAATTTTCCTGACTAATAATGAATTTGTTGGTTGAAAATTTGGATGCTTTTAAAGAATATGATCATTGAAAATTTATATCTATTTAAGAATTGGCTTATTCATATCCTTGCCCGTTTATTAGATTTACCTTTAAAAAGCTCATTTGTGAAATCTCCTTGTATATTACATATGTATCCCTTTGTGTATCATCTGTGATGCAAATACGTTTTTCTATATGCATTGTTTCTCTCTTTGCCTTTCAGGTGTTTTATGCTATACACAAGTTTAAAATATTTTTCATAGCCCTTCAAAAATATATTAAGATAAAATTATCTAATCCTTCTCCCAACTCTCCAAAACAAACCCTATGAAATTCTAACTGAATGACATTACAAGATGTATTTGACATTTTTATGGAGCTAAGTCTTTTCCAAGAATCTGGTATGTCCTTCCACTAGCCAGACCTTATTTGATATCTTTCAGTGGTATTATTGTCCCTTCATAAATGTCCTGTATCTTTCTTGGAAAATTTACTTTATGCATTTTATTGTTGCTACTGTACATATAATATTTTTTCATTTCTAGATACCTAACTGGGAAAAAGATGTTGACATTTAGATATTTATCTTATATTCAGCTATCTTGCCAATTTTGTTAATTCTGAATTTTTTTAAATTTGCATTCTGATTACCATGCATTCATATTACCAACAGAAAATAATGAGTTTTACATCTTCTTGTCGAGTTTTTAGGCCAGCTATTTATTTTCTTTAAAAACCAAGACAGTAGCAAATAATAATGGAGATACTGAGCATATCTGCTAAGTTCCTAATTATAATTAAGGTGACTGCAATGTTTTACTGTTTAGAATAATATATGCTCTTGACTTTTTAAATTTTTTTTTTTTTTTTTTTTTTTTTTTTTTTTTTTTTTTTTTTTTTTGAGAGAGAGACAGAGTACGAGCTGGGGAGGGTAAGAGAGAGAGACACACACAGAACCTGAAGCAGGCTCCAGGTTCTGAGCTGTCAGCACAGAACCCAACATGGCACTCAAACCTGTGAACTGTGCGATCGTGACCTGAACTGAAGTCAGACGCTTAACCAACGGAGTCACCCGGGCATCTCTATGCTCTTGATTCTTTATAAACACTCTGCATTGTAAGTTGTTTTCTTCTATTGCTGTTATTCTTAGTGTTTATAAGTGGAGAGGACTGCTGAATTTTATCAAATAACATTTTGACATTTATTAATATTTTTAATGATTTTTCTTCTTTAATGTGTAGATGTAAGGGATTCTGTTGATAGATTTCTTACCATTAAGCCACCTTGAATTCCTTGAATAAACCACCCTTGGTCATACTATACTAGTCTTTTGGCAAGTTGACTTTATTTTTGCTATTGTTTGGAATTTTGCCTAAACTCATAGTAAAATTGATCTAGTTTTTTTTTTCCCTTGTATTACCATCATTACTGGATTTTGATATTAAGGTTCTACTTCCTTATGAAATAAATTTGATAGCTTTACATCTTTTTCCATAGTCTAGACTAATTTAAATAAGTTTATAACTGTAATTGTTTAAATATTGTATAAAACCATATTGCCTTGGTGACTTTTTCAAAATGATAACTTTTTTCGGTGGTAATTACCATATTCAAGTTTTTACTTATTAGGTTGATTTGGTGATTTATAATCAGTTAGGAAATCACCCATTTCCTTTAGATTTTCAAACTTGTTTTCTATGAAGTTATATACAGTATTCTCATGATTTTTAATCTCTTTTGTTTCTGTGGTTTTTATGCATCTTTTTGCATGTTTTGGTTATCTTTGTTTTTATCTTTAATCAAGTTTTTGAGTCCCTTTTTAAAAAAAATCACGTTTTAGATCTTTTCAAAGAATGAACTTTTACGATACATTTATCCTTTCTGTTGTGTGTTCTATTTTGCTTCCTAGTTTCTCTAGGTTTATTTTGTGATTATTTTCGCAATATTTTTAGAGGGAACACCTTTTTAATGTTTAGCTTTTTTTCCCTGTAAAAACAAATAATGTGAAGCCTTAAATTTTCCCCTGCAAACATCTTACTTTATTTCATAATCTTTATTATCTAAACAGTTTCTAATTTCTCTGTTTACTTCATCTTTGAAGTAAATTTATTTAAAATTTTTTTGAGGTTTATTTGAGAGAGCATTTCGAGATTTCTAAGTTGTTTAGATGATTTGGGTCACTCTTTTATTATTTACTTTTGATTTTATTATACTGTGATCATAGAGTATGCCCTGTTAAAATTTCTACTTAAAAAAAAAAAAAATCCCTGGGGTGCCTGGGTGGCACAGTTGGTTAAGCATCTGACTCTTGATTTTGGCTCAGATCATGATCTCATGGTAGTGAGATCAAGCCCTATGTCGGGGCTCTGCACTGGGTCTGGAGCCTGCTTGGGATTCTCTCTCTTTCTCTCTGTCTCTCTCTCTCTCCTCTCTCCCCTCCCCTGCTCACGCACACACACTCTCTCTCTCTCTCTCTCTCTCAAAAAAAATTCCTTTCTCTCCAATTTATCTCTTTCCCTTCTCTTCAGCTACAATACAGCTATTCCGGTCCCTGCTTCTTGTCAAGGGAAGAGCTATCTATCCTAGGAATGGCAGAGCTGCAAGCTGGACAGAAGCTGGTCCTTGAATAGTCATGTTGAAAAAGCCGTATCCCTGCCAGGGCCTTTCCTGTTAACACTATTATGTGAGAGAAAAATGAACTTCTGTCTTTTACAGGACATTGTTTACGTTCTCCTTCTTATAGCATCTTAGCTCTTGTGGTTATGCACCTTATCTGCAAACTTGTGTTCATGTTACCTTTTCATAATATTTTGGCTCCTATTCTTTAATGTAGAAATCAAATTCCTTTATAAGAAATAAAAAAGAAATGCAATGCTTACAATTCTAATGTTACAGTTAGTGGTAATGACACTATAACCACAGGCATACAAGACAAAATTATGTCCTTGGAAAACATATAAATGTGTTCATATATATTCATATGATTTATGTTTTTATTTCATTATGAAAATATTTAAATTGGCTGTGGATATGTTTTATTCAGTCTAAGATGCCATTGAATCTAGGTCATACCATTATTTTTTGTACCATTGAGAAAAAAATTGCCAGTTACATAATTCAGTGACTCAATACTTCTTCCTAACACTTAGAATTTTTGTTTTATACTTACATAAAGATTGCTTTTGGATTTCTTTATTTTTATCTTTAAAATTTTAAGTTTTTATTTAAATTCCAGTTAGTTAACATACAGTATAATATTAGTTTCATGTGTACAATATAGTGATCCAACAATTCCATACATCACTCAGTGCTTATCACAGCAAGTGAGGTCCTTAATCCCATCACCTAATTTTTCCCATTACTCCACCTACCTCTCTTCTTGTAACCGTCAGTTTGTTTTCTATGGTTAAGAGTCTTTTCCTTGGTTTGCCTCTCTCTCTCTCTCTCTCTCTCTCTCTCTCTCTCTGTCTCTTTTTCTTCCTTTGCTCATTTGTTTTGTTTCTTAATTCCACATATGAGTGAAGTCATACGGCATTTGTCTTTCTCTGACTGACTCATTTCACTTAGCATAATACTCTTTAGCTCCATCTATATTGTTGAAAATGGCAAGATTTTCATATGTCAAGATTTCGTTCTTTTTATGGTCAAATACTATTCCACATCTTTATCCATTCATTGGTCATTGGACACTGGACTGTTCCCGTAATTTGGCTACTGTAGATAATGCTGCTATAAATATATGGGGTGCATGTATCCCTTTGAATTAGTATTTTTGTATTCTTTGGGTAAATACCTAGAAGTATAATTGTTAGATCATAGGGTAGTTCTATTTTTAACTTTTTTGAGGAACATCCATACTGTTTTCCAGAGTGGCTGCACCAGTTTGCATTTCCACCAACAGTGTAAGAGGGTTCCCCTTTCTCCACATCCTCACCAACACCTGTTGTTTCTTGTGTTGTTGATTTTTGCCATGCTGACAGGTGTGAGGTGGTATCTGATTGTAGTTTTGATTTGCATTCCCCCGATGATCAGTGAGGTTGAGCATCTTTTGATGTATCTGATGGTCATCGGTATGTCTTCTTTGGAAAAATGTCTATTTGTGTCTTGTGCTCATTTTTAAATTGAATTATTTGTTTTTTGGGTGTTGAATTTTATAAGTTCTTTATATATTTTGGATACTAATCCTCTATCAGAAATGTCATTTGCAAATACCTTCTCCTATTCCATATGTTGTCTTTTAGTTTTGCTGATTGTTTCCTTTGCAGTGCAGAAGATTTTTATTTTGATGCAGTCATAATAGTTTATTTTTAAGTTTGTTTTCCTTGCCTCAGGAGACATATGTAGAAAGAAGTTGCTATGGCTGATGTCAAAAAAGTTACTGCCTAAAAAAAAAAAATACTGCCTGTGCTCTCTTCTAGGATTTTTACGGTTTTGGGTCTCACATTTAGGTCATCAGTCCATTTTTAATTTATTTTTGTGCATGGTGTAAGAAAGTGGTCCAGTTTCATTCTTTTGCATATTGCTGTACAGTTTTCCCAACACCATTTGTTGAAGAATTGTCCTTTTTCCCATTGGATATTCTTTTCTGCTTTGTCAAAGATTAATTGGCCATGTAAATGTGGGTTCATTTCTGCATTTTCTATTTTGTTTCATTGATCTATGTGTCTATTTTTGTGCCAGTACCATACTGTTTTGATTACTATAGCTTTGTAATATAATTTGAAGTCTGGGAATGTGTGCATCCAGCTTTGTTTTTCTTTTTCAAGATTGCTTTGGCTCTTTGGGGTCTTTCATAGTTCTATACAAATTTTAGAATTGTTGTAGTTCTGTGAAAAATGCTGTTGGTATTTTGATAGAGATTGCATTAAATGTGTAGATTACTTTGGGTTGTGTAGAAATTTTAGCAGTATTTGTTTTCCTAGCCATGAGCATGGAATGTCTTTTCATTTCTTTGTGTCATCTTCAATTTCTTTCACTAGTGTTTTATACTTTTCAGACTACAGGTCTTTCACCTCTTTGATTAGGTTTATTTCTAGGTATCTTATTGTTTTTGGTGCAGTTGTAAATGGGATTGTGGTCTTAATTTCTCCAACTTCTGCTTTGTTATTAGTGTATAGAAATACAACAAAATTATGTATGTTGATTTTGTATCATGTGACTTTACTGAATTCATTTATGAATTCTAACAGTTTTTTTGGCAGATTGTTTCGAGTTTTCTATATATAGTATCATATCATATGCAGATAGTGAAAGTTTTACTTCTTCCTTGCTGATTTGGTTGCCTTTTATTTCTTTTTCTTGTCTGATTGCTGTGGCTAGGACTTCCAGTACTATGTTGAATAAAAGTGGTGACAATGGACATCCTTGTCTTGTTTGTTTTGATAGAGGAAAAGCTATGTTTTTTCCCCCATTTAGGAAGGTATTAGCTGTGGGTTTTTCAGATTTGGCCTTTATTATGTTGCCTCTAAACCTGCTTTGTTGAGGGTTTTTATCATGAATGGATGTTACTTTGTCAAATGCTTTTTCTGCATCTACTGAAATGATTATATGGTCCTTCTTTCTTTTATTAATGTGATATATCACATTGATTAATTTGCAGATATTGAACCACCCTTGCAAATCAGGAATTAATCCTACTTGATTGTGGTGAATTATTTTTTTAATGTATTGTTGAATTTGGTTTGCTAGTTATTTTATTGAGAATTTTTGCACCTATGTTTATCAGGGATATTGGCCTGTAGTTCTCTTTTTTGGTGGTGTCTTTATCTGATTTTGGTATCAGGGTTATGGTGGCCTAATAGAATGGATTTAGAAGTTTTACTTCCTTTTCTATTTTTTGAAATAGTCTGAAAATATTTTAAATGTTTGGTAGAATTCCCCTGTGAAGCATCTGGTTCTAGACTTTTGTTTGTTGAGAGTTTTTTGATTGCTGATTCAGTTTCTTCCTGTTTCACTTTTGGTAATTTATATGTTTCTAGGCATTTATTTATTTCTTCTAGGTTGTCCAATTTGTTGGAATATGGCTTTTCATAATATTCCTATAATTGTTTGTATTTCTGTGGTATTGATTGTGATTTCTCCTCTCTTGTTTGTGATTTTATCTGGTCCTTTCTGTTTTCTTTTTGATAAGTCTGACTAGAGGTTTATCAATTTTACTAATTTTTTTCAGAGAACCAGCTCCTGACTTCATTGACTGTTCTATTGTTTTTTTAGTTTCTATATCATTTACTTATGCTCTTATATTTCTTATTTCCTTCCTTCTGGCAGCTTTAGACTTTGTTTGTTTTTCTTTTTCTAGCTCATTTAGGTGTAAGGTTAGGTTGTTTATTTGAGATTTTTCTTGCTTCTTATAGGCCTGTATTGTTATATACTTCCCTCTTAGAACCACTTTTGCAGCATCCCAAAGGGTTTGGTCTGTTGTGTTTTCATTTTCATTTGTCTCCATATATTTTTTGATTTCCTGGTTGATCCATTCATTGTTTAACAGAATGTTATTTAACCTCCATTATTTGTGGTCCTCCCAGATTTTTTCTTGTGGTTGACTTCTGTTTTCATAGTGTTGTAGTCGAAAAGGTGCATCGTATGACTTTGATCTTCTTCAGTTTGTGGATGCCTATTTTATGGCCTAATATCTGTTCTGGAGAATGTTCCATGTGCACTTGAAAAGAATGTGTATTCTGTTGTTTCAGGATGGAATGTTCTGAATATATCTGTTAAGTTCATCTAGTCCAGTATGTCATTCAAAGTCATTGTTTCCTTGTTGATTTTGTGTTTCAGTGATCTGTCAATTAATGTAAGTGGGGTGTTAAAGTCCCTTACTATTATTGTAGTATTATTGATTAGTTCCTTTATGTTTATTATTAACTGTCTTATGTTTTTAGGTGGTTTAATGTTGGGTGCATAAATATTTATAATTGTTATATTTTCTTGTTGGATTGTTCCCTTTATTATTATATGGTGCCCTTCTTTGTCCCTTGTTACAGTCTTTGTTTTAAAGTCTCGTTTGTCTGGGGGCGCGTGGGTGGCTCAGTCGGTTAAGTGTCTGACTTTAGCTCAGGACATGATCTCACGGTTGGTGGGTTCAAGCCCTGTGTCGGGCTCTGTGCTAACAGCTCAGAGCCTGTAGCCTGCTTCAGATTCTGTGTCTCCCTTTCTCTCTGCCCCTCCCCTACTCATACTCTCTCTCTCTCTCTCTCTTTCTCTCTCTCTTGCAAAAATAAATAAGTAAATAAAATAAAAACATTAAAAAATTTTAAAGTCTAGTTTGTCTGGTATAAGTATTGCTACTCTGGCTTTTTTTTTTAAATAGTGTTTTTTTTTTTTAATGTTTATTCAGTTTTTGAGAGAGAAAGAGAGAGAGAGAGAGAGAGAGAGAGAGAGAGAATGAGTGGGGGAGGGGCAGAGAGAGAGGGAGACACAGAATCCAAAGCAGGCTTCAGGCTTTGAGCTGTCAGCACAGACCCTGACATGGGGCTCAAACCCACAAACCATGAGATCATGACCTGAGCTGAAGTCTGATGCTCAACCACATGAGCCACCCAGGTGCCCCCTGTCTTTCTTTTGACATCCATTTGCATGGTAAATGTTTCTCCATCCCCTCATTTTCAATCTGCAGATGTCTTTAGGTCTAAAATGAGTCTCTGTTAGACAGCATATAGATGAGTCTTTTTTTTTTCCTCATCCATTCTGACACCCTATGTCTTTTGATTGGGAACATTTAACCCATTGACATTCAAAGTAATTATTGATAGGTATGTATTTATTGCCATTTTATTACTTGTGGTTGTTTCTGGAGCTTTTCTCTGATCCTTTCTTGTCTTTCTCTCTTTAATGTTTTGCTGATTTTCTTTAGTGATATATTTGGATTTCTTTCTCTTTTTTTTTTTTTAACGTTTATTTTATTTTTGAGAGAGAGAGAGACAGAGCATGAACGGGGGAGGGTCAGAGAGAGGGAGACACAGAATCTGAAACAGGCTCCAGGCTCTGAGCTGTCAGTCAGCACAGAGCCCGACGCAGGGCTCGAACTCACGGACCGCGAGATCATGACCTGAGCCGAAGTTGGCCAACCAAACCGACTGAGACACCCAGGCGCCCCGGATTTCTTTCTCTTTATTCTTTCCATGTTTTTTAGCAGTTTTTGATCTATGGTTACCATTTGGTTTGCTTATAACCTCTTCTGCATATAGCAGGGATGATTTAGTGGTCATGAACTCTTTTGGGTTTTGTGTGAGAAACTATCTCTCCTTCTATTCTGAATGATAGCCTTGCTGGATAGAGTATTCTTTTTTTTTTTTTTCAACGTTTATTTATTTTTTTGGGGACAGAGAGAGACAGAGCATGAACGGGGGAGGGGCAGAGAGAGAGGGAGACACAGAATCGGAAACAGTCTCCAGGCTCCGAGCCATCAGCCCCGAGCCTGACGCAGGGCTCGAACTCACAGACCGCGAGATCGTGACCTGGCTGAAGTCGGACGCTTAACCGACTGCGCCACCCAGGCACCCCAGGATAGAGTATTCTTTATACTGCTGCAACACTTCCTTCCGGCCTGCAAAATTCCTGTTGAAAAATCCCCTGCTAGCCTTATGGATTTTCCCTAGTAAGTTACTGACTTCTTTTATCTTTCTGCTCTTAAGACTTTTTCTTTATCACTATATTTTGGAAATTTAATTACAGTATCTCTTGGTGTGGGTCTTCTTTTGTTGATTTTGGTGGGAGTTCTCTGTGCCTCCTGGATCTAGATGTCTGTTTCCTTCCCCAGATTAGGGAGTTTCTAGCTATTACTTCTTCAAATAAATTTTCTGCTCCCTCTTTCTCTTTTCTTCTGGGACTCCTTACGATATGAATGTTATTATGTTTGATGGAGTCACTGAGTGTTTTTGGACTTCCTTAGATACAGATTTTTAATTATACATTATTCTTGTACATAGATAAAATGGAACAGATAAATGAAATAAATTAGATGAGGTTTTCCCCAAGCTTCTTCCTAGGAAGAGTTTGACTTTTCTGAGTCACCTTCAAATCATAGTCATTGATAGTCACATTTTCCCCGCACAAAATATCCTCTGTGACATTAAGAGTCTTAGAGAAGCAGTATATTTTAAAAGAATGCTTCACTATTGTCTCTGAGATGTTCTTCCAAACCTCTTGACACTAGTTCTGCAAGTTTTAATATACACATGGGTGGTAGGCAGAGTGATGGCCACCAAAGCTATCTGTATCCTAATCCCTGGACCCTGTGAATAGGTTACATGGCCAAAAGGAATTAACATTGAAGATAGAATTAAGGTTCTCAGTCAGTCGACCTTAAAAATATGGAGATTATCCTTAATTATCCCTATGGACCCAACCTAATCACAAGTATCTGCACATGAAGAAGAGGGAAGCAGAACAGGATGCCAGAGTGATGCACTGTGAGAAGCTGACCTGCTTTGAAGGCAGAAGAAGAGGACTGTGAGCCAAGGAAAGAGGGCTGCCTCTAGAAACTGGCAAAGACAAGGAAACAGATTTTTCCAGGGCCTTCATAAGGAATACAGTCCTGCTAACACCTTAATTTTAGCCTAATGAGACCTCTTTCAGACTCTGAAGCCCAGAACAGTAATAAATTTGTATTGCTTTAAGGCACTAAGTTTGTGGCAGTATGTTACAGCAGCAATAGAAAACTAGTACAGTGTACTAGTAATGATAATGTTTCAAGACTGACAGCTGGCTGACAGGAATTTGATGACATACCCTGATTTCAGGGACATTAAAGTGTGAAAAAGTATGTACCTTAAAATTAATGAAATATGGAAAATGTATATTAAATCAGCATCATAGGAAGGATCATCTTAGAAATTGTGACTGTGGACCCAGATGGTCTTGTGATACACAGAATCCAGCTAGACATCATTTTAATGTCTATAATAATGGTGCCACAAATAAAAATATGGGAAGAAGTGAGATTCCAAGAGTTCAAAGGTCTTTAGGGCTAAGTGGGAATATATGTAAATACGTAAGAGCCAAAAAAATTATAAACTTTAATCAAGTGATGTGGCAACTGGGAAATGGGCTAAGTGACATCCTCTTTTAAAGTTCTGGAGCTACTCCATCCCACCCCCAATTATATACTATAAATAAGGCTGGAGGCAGCCTATTGTTGTCCCAGATAAGAATTGAGACAATATTCAAATCTGTGGTCATTTCACTACCGTGCAGTCAGGGGTGTAACACAAAAATTGTTTCGGGCACCATTATTGTTCTGTTGGCAACTAAATCCCATCATGTGAATTATTGCCAGTAATAGGTAAAACTTTATAAAAATGTGATTTGAAATAATATACAGGTTATGACTGAAAAGCACTGCAACTTAAGAATCTGTAAGGATTCAAAGACCCTTATAGAAAGAAAAGTATCTTATGATATATAATAATTCAGATCACTCACATTTGAGATCTGTAAAACTACACAAGAATATGCTCAAACAGTGAGTGAAGCAGAACAGATAAGTTGGGGAACATGAAAGAGCAAACAGTGGTGAGCAACCTTGCCATGTCATTATATAGTTGGGAAATCCTAATTTTGAGCTTCAGATGAATAGCCTTGTGTAATTTTAATATTTTTGTTCAAATGAATACCAAATGTCTCCATCAATTCTAGTTAACCGGGTATGTGTTCTATGTGTTCTATGTGTTCTCACTGTTCTCTGGCTACGAATCCCTCTCCGATGGCATAGTGGATACTGAACCACTCAGATCTCCCTTTCTAGAAACTGTCAATTCCCAGCTGCTAGGACAGTTGGTTGCTGACAGCTCACAGATGAGTTTCTCCCTAGGAATTGTCCCCAGACAAGGATAATTGCCTTGCCCAAGTCATGTTTCCCCCTTGGAAAGAGCCTACAGAAGCACTGGCAGACGTGTGCTACAAAGCCTGAGCATCCTTGCCACAACCAGGGCAACTCTGAGGGAGCTTCCCAGCTCTGACCCCCTTGACTGACCCCCAGTGGATGGGCTGAGGCCTCTAATGCAACTGCATCACATTTAAACTCCCTCTGCCGAATCCTACTGCCTTTACCCCAGACAGGCAGTGTTTCTGGCAGTGTCCCTCAATAAACCTCTAGCGTGCAAGTCCCAGGGTCTCAAAGCTTATTTCCCAAGGAACACAATCTACAGCAGAGGTTTTAGAGCTGAATCATGTGCCGCTGGTTGACAGTGAGGACCTCCATTGCTAGTATTAGATGGAGTCCCGACAGCCCCCTGGCGTATGGTTTTGATGCAGTTCATAAATTTTACCTGGTGGTGAGCAGGGAAAGGGTATGTATAGATTGGAAGGCACCGGTGGAATTTGAGAGTAGTAATTATAAGGATTTTGGAAACAGATTGCTGTTCCTGGGAACCATTGATACGTTGGAACAAGACAAGTTTAGAGGGTAATTACTCTAAGTGGGTCTACTTGCTAGCGTATAAGGATGCTGTCACCTCCTGTAACAGAACGGCAGAAAAGAATCAGAACCTGGACTTAACTGATAAAGGCACTAGAGCATCACATAGGCCATTTCTTAGCTCTGAGAGTTCGGATGCATTGAGATTAGGGCCCTGGCTGGGAAAGAATGGGACCCTGAGACTTGGAATGGAGACCTGTGGGGTGACACACTCAAAAACCTTGAATCTCCGGATTCATCTGAACTCTTTAGGCCTGCAGAAATGGTCCGCTCCTTCCTATTGAAGGCTGGTATTCCCTTCTTGCTTGAACATGATGTGCCAGCATGTGGCTCACTTAGAATATGCCCTGCCTGCCTGCCTGCCTGCAGGCTGCCAGACCAATAACTTGGTGATTTCCAATGTAACCTGGCTGGAGAAGGGCTGGACCTGCTCAGGGAGGAGAGGAATTGTATCCTGAAGGTGCTGCAGGCATGTAGTAGAGCCGGAACGCTCCAGCATCTCTTTGGTCCATGAGAGACCTATAGACTGGAATTGGGAGTGTGAATGTGGGTGATGGGTAGACCTTCCACATGAAGCAGTGATGCCAGCCCTAGTTAATTGACAAGAACACTTACATAATCGTCCAGTAAATTTGGGAAGTTTAGATTCTTTGACATACCAAATAACTCATCTAGAATATGTTTCACTTCAACTTTATAGTTCTAGTCTTGAAGTTTTACTTGAGTGAACATTAATGAAGCCTTTGGCTCAGATGACTTAGCCAACTTACAAAAAACCCCTCATTCTCCTTGTAACTATCATCTGACTGTAGTAGTGAATATTTCAGTTAGGCTTTCTCTTAAATGATCAGGAGACCAGTAGTGTCTCAAGTCTTTGTTTTACTGTCAGTCTTTGTGCTCATGAACTTGGAGAGGTGCCGTTTAAGACTGAGCAGAGGTTTCAGTTGTAATATGATGGGAAAATACATGAGCAAGTGCCTCTTAGCAAAAAAGTCCTTGTGATGATTACTTGATACTGGTGTCTACTGATAGAGGCTACCCTGAGCCATTATAAATGCGCTTCATAGATCATTGCAGTCAGGAGACGTTGTTTGCCTGTCACAAGAATTTGCAATTACGCTAGAATGTCATCATTTCAGGAAACTATAAAGCAATGAACATGTTTATTTTCAGCCGCAAAGGAAAAAAATATCCTGAGAACCAGATTTTCTTGGCAGTTTGAAGCATTTATTAGAAAATCTGTAATTTCTTTTTGTAATCCCACACTCAGTGGGCATCCCCTTTAATGGAGGTATGTCAAGCCTGGAGAATTATATGGTACATTCTGAACTTGCTTTGCTGGGAAAATAAGACTCATGACTTAATTTATAGGCTTGTTGAGTTCACCACCCTCCTGGCTCCCTGGAAGGCCGAATTAAAGTCTTGTAATGGCTTAAAGGGGCCTCAAGTGCTCTCAGGTGTCCTTAGACACTGGGAATGGCGGGCACTGGAGTTTGACGCTGATATGTTACCTTAAATAACGTCAAGTACAAAATGGTTCTCAGCAAAGTTAGAGACTAAATGGAAATTTTCTGGGTAATCCCACAGGGTGGAGATTTTCTCTATTTTTTTACTTTTCTACTGCATTCCCAATTTTTTCTTCCTCCCCACCTAGAAACATACTGGCTATTGGGTTGTTGCTTCTTCAAAAATGTTTTCAATATGTAAAGAACAAGAATCACTGATGTGTGAGGGAGACACAGCCTGGCTCCTCTCTGGACCTAGGAATGCACTGGCTGGCTACATTCCAGCTGCCATCTATGATACCCTGGGTTAGTTTGCACTGTGTATGGTGGTAGCAGCAAGTGGGCTTTCTCTTTAAGTGGCAGGTGTTTGCAGTTTTAATCCAGCAGGATTTAAACCTGCTTTGGTTCGTATTTCTTCCTCTTAGTTTGCTACCTCTTTCGTTATACTTTCCTATCCATTGAATTGAGTAAAATCTACATTCCCTTTTGTAACAGTCTGACTCCATTTTCTGATGTGTGATTGCTGACCTATTTTAAGGTTCACCCCCCCTCTTCCCCTTGTACCCCACATCTCGACATTCATGTTAAGGAAGCCTGGGTGCTACCCCCCTTAGTGCTGGAGGGAGGTTCAAACAATGCAAACCCCTGATTGTGGGAACCCTCACCTTGGCCCCACCCCCTCACTACCATTGAAATCCCAAGCCAGCCCCTTTTCTAAACTCTCTCAAGTGATTTTGGATCTGCTTTGGAGCCCTGTTCCCCTCAGAAATCTCCATCATATAAGCATGATATTTAATTTCTTGTGTCTACTTGGCTAGGCCACAGTATCCAGATATTTTGTTAAATATTTTTCTAGATGTTTCTGTGAAGGTACTTTAAACATGAAATTAACATTTAATTGGTAAACTTGTAAGTGATGAATCACTGAATTCTACTCCTGAAACCAATATTACATTGTATATTAACTAAAATTTAAATTAAATAAATATTCATAAAAAAACAAATCAGTAAACTTTGAGTAAATCAGAGTGTGCTCTGTAAGGTGGGTGGTCCTCACCCAATCAGTTGAAGACTTTCATAGGAAATGGTTGGCCTTCCTTAAAGAAAGGAGAATTCTGCCAGGAGGCCACCTTCACACTTAAACTTCAACATCGGCTGAAGTGTCCCTTGGTCTCCAGCTGGCCATGCCAGGTTGTAGGTTGCAAGGTTGTAGTAATAGTCAGGGGGATGTAATCCATGTAGAACTGTGGAGAGGGTTACTAGAACACAGCCAGATAATCTCAGCAAAGGACTCTTTCAATCTATGCAGTGAAAAGAAGTCAAGGAGGCTAAGGGCAAGCATCTCACAAAAAAGTCGCAATCCCTTACCAGCATCTGGACGTGAGCTAGTTCTCAGACCTGAAAGGGGAAGCCAGTCTCTAGGAGGAAGGATCATGTGTATACATGGCAAGTGTGTATGGTAATGGCTCATCTGTACTTTTTCCCAAGGGACCTAAGGCCATTTTCTCATTGACTAAGACCTTACTATGTGCCATGTCTTGACAATGTGACCCCTGCTCTTTAGGACTCTGCAGAGAAAACAAGAGTTAAGTGATGTGAAAAAGGAAGTCCAGGGTATTAGAAAATGATTACATTATTCTAATTCTACTGTTTTAATTGTAGGTGGTATTCTTTTAAGATCTAAATGACATCAAACATTGGTTGTCAATGAGAAAATTGTAACATTGCTCCTCATCTTTGGCTAATGGAGAAATGTTCCATAGCCCAGAGTTTACAAAGAATCTTTTCATTTAATGAGCCAAATGACCATGTGTAATACATTTAAATTATGACTTATACTTCTCTCATTTATGTTTGTTTTTGTTCTTTTATACCATAAGAAATTAATGAGGCTGAGAGTCTTAAACCGTGTTTTATGTATTTAAAATAATTATGATTAAAAGCCTTTTACACATGTGTATTTATCATGAATTCTTGTTCAAAGAACTATTTTTCATGGTTCAAGAAGCAAAATTAATTTAAATCGGCAGCTAATGCACAGTTCTCAATTCCATGAGTCAACTGGATGCTGCTGACATTTTTATGTGGAGCCTTCTTTAATGTAATAAAAAGTGTTGCGCCAAATGATGCATCTAACATAGGAAGGGGTGGCTCACTCGTTGTCTGAAACCCACCCTGCGATGTTCCAGGTCATGTCACGGGCCATAGCACTGCACCACGGTTCATGTTCTCTGCTGTCCTCACGTCGACTTGTGTGACTAGACTGAATGGTGTAATAAAGTGCTAATCTCGACATTCGTGTCTGGTTAACCTTCAGGTGACTAATGCACATGGCTCTCACTCACTCTCCATCAGAGTAGGGAATAAATTCACAACTGCATATCCAGGGTTCCTAGCACGTGGCAGTCAGAGACTTGAGAGGAGGTCGGCTCCTTCAGTGTGCACATGTACTGGGAGTTTGAATTTGGTCTGAATATTCAGAACTCTAGTGTTTCAACCTCTAAAGAAGCTGGATTCCACAGCAGAGTAAGGGCTTATGGCCCCGTGCAGTTCTCCATGTGTATGCCAGGTGCTCCTCATGGGTCAGAGAGTGTAAGTTTGAATGTTTTAAATGTGGGTCATTGATCCCTTTTCTATTCAGCATGTAGCTGTGAGTGAAGCTACAGACAGTGGCCAGAATACTCTCTGTGTTAGCTTGGATTTGTCTGAGAATATTGAAATAAAGAGCTAAAGAGCTATTCTTCCCTTCTCAGATATGCACAGAAGAATAGACTCCAGTCTTTGACTGGGTGGTAAATTTTCAAAGTGGTAGGTGTAGGGATAATGCATGAATAGGTAATAGCTCTGGGGGACTCAGGAAAATTGTATTTCACTAGGGAAACAAATATATGCTGTCTTTGAAAAGGAAGGAACATACTGAGGATCCAGGTATGGAGAGGTGAAGTTTTTGCTAATAAGACACAGAGACACTAGAACTAGTATCAGGGTGGCAAAGAATGGTATAAAAAAATTCTGGCTTTGGGCCCCAGCTTTGCTGCCTCCTGACTGTGAGATGTTGGGCTATTAAGTCACCTCTCTAAGCCTCAGTTTTCTCATCACCACAATGGAGAGATCGAGTCAAATTAGTTCCCTAGTTCCTCTTACTCTAACTATGATCCTTTGGCATGCTGGTAAGATTTCAGGTACACAAGCACTCATGCCACCTTCAAGGGAGGGAGTGACCTCCACAGTCTAAGAAGGACTTGTATTGAGTGCCTGACACTCAGCACCATTACGTAGTGCTCAGTTGTAAGGATACACGCGAAGTATGTTATCAGCTGTATGGTGACGCTGAAACTGAAACAGAGGACTGGAAAAGAGGCTGAAACAGAAGATAAGCTGTGAGCTGTAGATGCCAAGTCTGAAGAACCTCAGATGGGAGGTGTCAATGTAGAATCCACAAGTGTGAGGTGAGATTTGAACTGAAATGTGAGCTGAGCTATAGAGGATAGGTAGGACTTGGGTAGGTAGCGAAAGGATTAGTAGATCATTCCTGGTTTGAGGGAAAATCAGGCTCTTGGCAGATTTTCTAATCGATGATTCAGTCAGACTGGGTAACTGAGAAGACTTTAATAAAGAGGACATTTACACAAGGATAGCCGAGGCTTAAGTAAAGGAACGGACACGATGCAGTGCCCTGGGCTAGCAGAAGTGTGTCATTACCACTTTAGGCCTGAACAAGCAGGAGGTTAGATGCTTACCATGAAAGGACTTTTCAGAGTGACTGAAAAGGAAGGGGAGCCTTCAGTAGAGGCACTGATGGCAGTCAACCCACCGTGACCCAGCAGGCAGGAGTGAGGGACACAAATACCCAAACCTCATTCTCCTTGTGCCTTCAGTTTCCTTCTGGAGCCTCTGCCTGGCTGGATTCAACTGGAAGATCCATGAAGGTCAGCCTCTTGGGGCACAGTTGAGAAAGGGTGAAAAGTGGATTTATAGAAGCAAATAGAAGGCATCCAGCAGAGCCAGAGACCTGCACTCCCAGGTATACAAGTGCAAACCAAAGGAATGGTGGAGAGCTCTCTGTAGGGAGTATGGAAAGTCAGGAAAGGGAATTGCACACATACAGCTGCTGAGCAGTGTCCCTTCATTGCAGGACCACCGCCGATTGTTCACGGCGTTTGGGCATGTGAAAGAGCCTGGAGAACACTTCTGAGTGTTTCCTGGCTGTGGGGAGAGTGCTCGCCATGCCCCGTCATTCAGAACTTCCCTTTTTGGAGGGGCAAACTCCTACACCACTCATCCCTTTTCATTCTTACCAAGTGTGTGCCAGGCAGATGAGGAATGCTGGAGCCTCAACAAATAATAATAAAAGTCGAATTCTCACTTTTCACATTAGAACTAGTCCTAGAAAGCCTTCAGTATCCTGTGATACACCTTGTGGTCCATGGAGGGCCTGCCTTCTGGGGGCTTTCTTAGCATCAGACACCTACCATTACTCTTTAAGTGGTCTCCCTCTCCTTCCTTAAATGCTCTTGTCTCTGATTTCCAAATGAGAAAAACTGGTCTCAAAAGGGGAAGATGAAAGAAATGTCAAAGACAGAGTTTGCCTTCTTCATGATTTTACTTGGGTCAGTAAAACTAAGTGGGGTTGTAGATTCTTCCTTCAGAAAGGCTTTGAGATGACTGTTAAAGACTTTTGTTTGTGGGGCGCTCGAGTGGCTCAGTTGGTTAAACGTCTGACTTCAGTTCAGGTCACGATCTAGCGGTTTGTTGAGTTTGAGCCCTGTGTCGGGCTCTGTGCTGACAGCTCGGAGCCTTGAGCCTGCTTCGGAGGCTGTGAGAACTGCAAGATCATGACCTGAGCTGAAATCAGACACTTACCCAACTGAGCCACCCAGGTGCCCCTGTTTGGAGGTTTTAAAAGTTAGACTGGGGACACCTGGATGGTTCAGTCAGTTAAGCATCTGACTCTTGATCTTGGCTCAGGTCACGATCTCACTGTTGGTAAGTTCAAGCCCCGCATCGGGCTCTGCGCTGATGGCACAAAGCCTGCTTGGGATTCTGTCTCTCCTTCTCTGCCCCTCCCCTGCTTGTGCTCTCTCTCTCTCCTCTCTCACGATGTAAGTAAATAAACTTAAAAAAATAAAAGATTATACAAATATTAATGAATGCAGTTCTTTTATCTGTCCCACAGGGTTAATATCAGAGGGTGAAATTTAATTCCAACCAAGCTACCTCATGATGGAGTAAAGTGGTATTGAGAGAGGTTCAAGTAGGTTCCAAGGCTCCCACTAATGCTTGGTGGCAAAGACACGAGAGATCAAATTGGTAAGATTCAGATGCCAAGTGAAAGATAAGGCTTTAAAGGCTTCTGAACCCTGAGTTTCCAGGGTTCTCTGAAAACTGTGATTGATATACTTATTTATGAGTACTCATGGAAAACATGGTACCTGGTATGGAAAAGAATAGAATTTTCAGGACCTTTTGGTTCTTAAAGATTACTTGTCACTTTACTTTGAACTTTTAATAGAAAAGCATTTTGACTTCACAGACTTCTCACCTCTGATCCTGGTATTGTCATCTTGATCACATATCACTAATTTACATTGGAGTTTTTGATCATGAAATCATATTTATATCAAAATTGGTTTGATCTGGAAACTCAGTGGCAACCCACGATGTTGTTTTGTTTTCTCTTCCCTCCCCCTAACTCCAATAACTAACTATAAATATTAAATATTTTTGAGGACTTTTCTTAAGTTGCCCCCCCCTACATTTCAGTAAATCATTATTGTCTAGACACCAAAAGAAAGTCAGAAACCATTGCTGGAAGTGAAAATTCTTTAGGGATTATTATTCAATAACAGAGCAATTAAATAGGATATGTTATTGAACAATAGAAAGTACTTTCTTTATAGTCTGTACACTTAGATGCATTATTAACCATTAAGTCAGTGCTTCAGTTCATGGCCACATATGCTGAAAATGCATGGTTTTGTGCATGGATACATTCATTATCTTTCTTTGGAAAATACTTAACACTTTAAGTAGAAAATGAAATACTGAATTCTGTATTAAAGCTATAATTTAGTATGTTGTGATTATCTACATAGCCATGATACCTAAATTATATAGCAGGAACAAAATTATTAAAGTATAACAACCATCTTTCTCATTTCATCAAAAGATACATCCCAATGCCCTTATGGAATTCTAATGTGCCATAGTTCAAGGCCACATGTCAGGCCAAAGGATGGTGGGATTTCTGTTCATAGGTTCCTGTGGCTAAGGCCATGGCAATGGCTAAATTCAGTTCACAGTTTATTTATGTTATCAGTTTTAAGGTAATCTTTATAAAATGTTTACTTGTGGGGGATGCACATTCTTTCAAAATCTGTGTGTAAAGTAAAGCTCTTAGTATCATTAAAATCACCCAATTTTGTACCATGTGCAATTTTAAATTTAAATTTGCACTTACAATGCTACCTTCTTGCATTCACAGCATTTCTAGCCGGACACTTTGAAGGTTTCATGCGGGCCCTGTCCAGGCTGTCTGTACATTGCTGAATGATGGGAATAAGGGGTGTGAGGGAAACTAAAAGAGAAGCTACATTGACTTACATGTTGCTGTGTATGCGTGTGCATCTATGAGTAGAAAGAGAATCAGAGAGGGACAGAGGATGAGAGAGGGACCCGAGGGCAAGGCAGAAAAGCCACAGCAGGCTGAAGTCTTTGGGGAGACATAAAAGATGCCATGTGGTTGTAGTTTCAGGTGGGATTTTCTTTTTGCTCTTCTTCAGGAGATTGATATAGAGATTCATGTCATTTTTAAATAGATTCCATTTTTTTAAAAAGAAGTTTTAGGTTTATAGCAAAATTGGGTGGAAAGCCCACTGTTCCCACAAAGTCCCTGCCCGACACTCTCCCTGGCCTCCCCCACTATCAGCATCCAGCAGCAGAGTTTTACATTGGTTACCATTGATTAACTGACATTGACACATCATTATCACCCAGAAGCCATAACTGACATTAGGGTTCACTCTTGGTGTTGTACATTATGTGAGTTTGAACAAGTATGTGAAATTATGTGTATGCTTTTACAGTAGTGTATAGAATAACTACATTGCCCTAAAAATCCTCTGTGCTCGGCCTATCACTACTTATGTTATTATTCAATGCTTTTTTGCTGTGGTATATTTTGGGACTGAATCTTGCTGATCTGGGTGTTGAGATGGGAAAAGGAAGACTTAGATGGATTCAGGTTCTAGATGTGGGCTGCTTAACCATGAGTGACACTGAAGTGTATTGTCAGGCCCTGGACCATTCACAAAGCTATACTTGGATGACACAAGAGAGCTTCACCAGGACTGTGTATCCAGAGCAGGGAAGTCTCAAGGCTGTGCCTGTCCAGGTCTGAATGCTAGTGAGGGGGATGGGGAAAGTGGGTGCCAGGGAAGAGCTGGTGGGCAGGGCCCAGGGTTTTTGGAGGTCCCACGTGTACTCAGAGCTATCACAACTGAAGGCACGTCTGGATTGCAGGATCCACATGCCTGGGTCCACTGGAGACATTTTCTTTAAAGTAGTCATAGTAAGTTCTCCAGTAAAATAAATAGCAGGCTGAGTTCTCTGGGCCCTGGAAAGGGGTAGCTTTCGATAGCTTTGAATTCCAAATAACAGTGGCATCCCTCTCCTGTATCCCACACTAATCCAGAAAGCAGGCTTATCAGACAGAAAGAGAATCTAGCCAAATAATCTATCTTAGTAACATACCGGATACTAAGGCACTGAGGAAGCCAAATCATGAATGTTAGCACAATATGAGATTTGGTTATAATCTAAGTGGCCACATGGCACAACGGTTGAGAGATGGCCCTTGAAAACCGGGATGCCAGAGGTCCCAGTTCTGCTGCTTTGTCATCTGTGTGATTTTGAGCAGGTAAGTTGATTTCTCTGTGCCTCAATTTTTTCATCTGTAGAATGGGGGAATAATAGTGCTTGTTTCAAAGGGTTTTTGTGAGGATTAAGCAAAGTAACGTTTAGTAATTTAGTGATGTTTTAGTAGTGATGTTTTAGTCCTTCATATTGGACATTGCCTGGCATGTAGTGTGTATTCTGGAAGTATTTGTTAAATAAATACTCCAACTCTGTCACCTAACAGATGAGGGAAATTGTCTTAGGCATTATTTACCTCAAATTTTCATAGGTATTTCTCCAGTTCTGACCATAAAACCCTGTGTTCATGAAGTCACAGGTATCAAAATTTTAAGTTTTTTCTAATTACTTCTCAGCAGTGCATGAGGCTCTTTCTTACTAAATGGTCTGTATGTTGAAGCCTTTAGAATGCCCCATCCCTGGATAGGACCACCAGAAATGGTTGGGAGGCCAGGCAGATGCAGTCAGGGAACAGAAGTGGATAGTGGAATGCTGGGGAAGGGCGAGGAGGGAGCTAAAAGAAAGGTGAGGAGGGCATCATTATTTCTTCTGCAAAGACCACCAGTGAATCTCCAGTTGTTGGGGGCTGTATAAAAATATCTAAAGCAGAGAGCCTTCTGTCCTCTTCCACCTTGTAATATTGTACCAGACTTATTTTGTAGCATAGGGATGCAAGTCACCCACGTGGCAAGAGGCTTTGCAAAACTCAGTACAAACAAGTCATGCTGGGGGAGAGGAGAGTGTGAACATTCCAAACCCCAGATGGAGCATCAGGCAATGAGCCTGGTTTTCCTGAAGGATTGGTGGAATCTACCTCATTAGTGAGGGTAAAGTCCTGGAAGTCACTGGAGCCTTGTCATCTCTGCAGGATGTCTCTATAATTGTGGTGACTTAGAATTGGATGGCCCCTTTGCAGTGCTTTTTGGTTAGAGGACACTGATATGTTATTACTTAGAACTAGATGTGTTGACAAATGCCTCTCTCCTTCATTTCTCTAGCATCCCCTTTCTGAGTTGAACATGCATCTAGTAACTATTCTGTTATCTCTCTAAATTATATACACAACAAAATATTAAGGCTGACCTCGCATATATTCATTTATGCTAAAACTAAATCTTGCATTTTATAGGAATGATATTGTACTTCAGGTTATTGTTATACTATTTTATTGTTATATGGAACATATATAAGATGAAATTTGTTATTTTATACAAATATACAATTATATGATACATATAATGTAATAATATAATATAATATATCTGACACAAGACATATTATTTTCTTACCATCATTGTACAGATGAGACACCCAAAAGTCAAAGAATGTTTAATATAACACAATAAAATATAACATTATAGAAATTCATTCATTCATTCAGTTATCCATTTATTCATCAAATATCCATTTGTGCTACTTCCCTGGGGCAGAAACTATTCCATGTTCTGGGGAGATAGAGAACAAGACTGAAAAGACCCCTCTTCTCCTGGACCTTACATTTTACTAGGGGAAAGATAGGCATTATCTTTGAAAAGACGTTCAGAAGAACGTTCAGGCATTATCTTTGAAAGACGTTAAGAAGAAAATAAAATGAGTGTTTTTTATGGGATCCAGTCTTGATTGGATGGTGAAGGAGGGCCTCTTTGGGAAGATGACAAGGAATCTGGGGCTTCAGAAAAGTCAGAACTGGCCATGGGAAGACCTTGGGACTGAGCAGTCCACAAGAAAGGAACAGAAAGTGCAAAATCCTACAGATGGGACCCAGCTGTGTGTCTTGGGAGGGAAGAAGCCAGTGTGGCCAAGTATAGTAGATGAGGATGTCGGGGTTTGAGATTTTACCCTACTTACAAGCTCATAGTTTAGCCTGTTCCTATTTCGTGGGCACTGACAAAGACCTGAGACTTTTGGGTCAGACTCAGCATAGCAAGCAGCATGAACATCATAGTATCAGTTCCCTTGGTTCCCCAAGTCCCATGGGGGCAACATAGATGGGCCAGGTGGATGCTGAGCACTCAGTAGGTTTGTGTACAGACCAGTAACACTGAGCTCAGGATCCCACTGCTTTATTTATAACAAATGGCAAGCAAGATTGCTCTTTGTCCTGCAGAGAGACGTTATCTCATCCAACTGATCTGGGTCAAGAGTGGGCAGGCCCTTGCATTCTTCATACACCCAGCAAGAACTCACCAGATGCTCAGGTTCCTGGCAGGTGACCCGTCCCAACACAGGGGAAGAGCATGCAGAGAGGCAGACTTGAATTGTGCAAGACCTGATGTGTCCCTGTCCAGGATTTATTCGCGGATGGCATGAGACTTCATTTGCCAGTTGTTGGCTTTATACCAGTATTCATAGATACCTACCTACAGGCTTCTTATTACTCTGTGCAGTGAGCAGAGAGGGTCCTGGCAGGAAACTGATGGTGTATTTAAGGAATTAACTGAAAAGGGTTTTGTGAAGGGGCTAGTTATAGAGATATGGGCTGGACACCAATAAGGGATGGTGAGGGACTCAGGGACCAGTGTCACCAAGTCCAGAGAGAACTTGGAGCCTTGAAAGAGGACACTTCCAGGTAGCCACTGCCAGCAAGACAGTGAGGAGGTGGAAGAGGAATGGGGGCCGAGGTGCAAAGGGGTAAGACCCTCATCTCACTTTATCCTCCAAATACTAATCTCCCCTGCCTTACTCCCACTGTACAAACCCAGCAGAAGCCTGTAGGCAAGGGAGCCTACTTTGGAGGTGGAGGTCAGCTTCCAGGGACCACAGCAGAGCAGAGAAAATGGAGAATAGGTCTGGGATGGCACATGTGGAGTAACTAGCACCTTGTACCATTTTATTTTTTTAAAGGTTAATAGAAAATTACTTCATATCTAGAATTCTTAAATTCTAATAAAAAGTATACCGTGTTTATATTTACAAAAGAATGTTTTCCCCATGAATCTTCTTTAAAAATTAACTTTGAAGATATACAATGAGAGGCATTTAGCTTTTTCAAAAATAGCTTCCTTATGAAATTGGTTTGACTCATCCACTTGTATACAGGTGCTAAAGGCATTCATGTGTGTTCTGTTTACACTCAGGAAGGATCTCTGGCTTAAGAGTCAGGAAAACTGGATTCAAGTCCCCAGTTTATCATTAACTGGTTATAAAATGACAGGGTTGTTAATGGTCTCTAAAGCTCTTTCTGGTTCACTGCTATGTTTGAATACTGCATTTGATCAAGGAAGCAGGACTTTTTCTTAAGGGTCAAAGTTGATTGAGTTTTATAATTAGCTTTGCCTTTTTCTTTGCTTTTTAATACAGTTTTTTTTCTGTTTAATTCCTATTTTATCTATCTATCTATCTATCTATCTATCTATCTATCTCCCTATGGGAATTCTGGTTTATTTAGATTTCTCTGTATCTTGGTCAAAACCAATCCAGGTTCATACATGATACAAGCAACTTCTCTTTCTTAATTAAAAAAAAATGATATGTAAAATTGAAAAATGCAGAGTGAATGACACAAATCTCTAGTTTTTCTGTTAGAATGGATACGTGATGCTATCACTATAGGTCTTCAATCTGGCATCACCTATGTGCCCAATGTAATTACATGCTCACCACATGCATGATTATCATCCAAGCCAATCCATTCTGCCAGGGCAGTCATATTATTTATTTTTACACACTGATGCTACTGGAACCAAAGTCCTGAAGATTCACTTAAATCCAAGCCCTTGGAAAATTTGGAGGAGCAATTTGTATTATCAGGTCTCTAAACATTTACTTTAAAAATAAATAGCTTCTCAGTTACAATGATATTTAAACACAGGAAATCTCATGTAAGTCATTTGTCCTAAGATGACATGTGGAAATAATTATTAACTAGTTCCTCAAGGGACACAGAAATGCAGACATCTCTTTATTTCGTTAGTCAAATTTATTAAGCAATCTGATTTTCATACTCAAACAACTCTGGCAAGAATCATAGCATGATGGGGACACCTGGGTGGCTCTGTCAGTTAAGCCCCTGACTCTTAATTTCAGCTCAGATCATGATCTCATGGTTTGTGAGTTCAAGCCCCACATCAGGCTTTGCGCTAACAGTGCAGAGCCTGCTTAGGATTCTCTTTCTCTTCCTCTCTTAGCCCCTTGACTGCTTGTGCTCTCTCTCTCAAAATAAATAAATAAACTTAAAAAAAAAAAATAAAGAACCATAGCATGATAAAGCTGAGTGAAAGGATGCTGGTGTTAATTTGCCCAATTCCTAGTTTGGCAGGTTAAGAAGCTGAAGTCCAAGGAGGCTGGCACTTGCTTCAGATGACACAGCAGGATGCTGCCCAGACTGGGTCTAGAACCTAGGTCTCCAGATAAAAATAATAGTGTCACAAATAGTACATATATGAGTTCTTCTTGCACAAAAAAACAAGATAAAACAACTGTAGTCTTCCTTGACTACGCTCCCAATTCCAATATCCTTCCCAGGATAACAACTATTATCAGTTGATGTGGATTCTCCAGACATTTTGTTGACTGTTTATACCTATGCATAGGTGTACATGTGTATGTGGAAATGTGTGTGTAGAAACATGTGATAACATTCTGTACTTTTTAAAAAACATAATTAACATTATACTTTACATGTGGCTCTGCAGTATGACCATCTTGGATATTTTTCTGGATCAGCGTATATCTACCCTATTCTTTTAAACTGCTGGATAATTTTCTGAAATATAAATAAGCCAAGGCATGTGATGGACAGTTGGATTGTTTCCATTTTCCTTCGTTACAACGGGTGTTATGACACAGCACTCCTCAAAGTTGAGCAGTGGAACAGAATCTCCAGAGGGGCTTGTTAAAGTAGATTCTGGGGCCCCACCTCCACATACTCAGTAGTCCTGGGATGGGACATCCACTTTATTTCTAACATTTCTAACAAGCTCTCAGGGAATGCCGGCAATGTGTGAGTGCCCTTAGACGGGGGTGGGAGGAGAAGGTGGATATGAAGAAGGATTTCCTGGGTCATACATAGGTTTGTGTATTTTTAATTTATAGATACTGAGAAGTTACCCTCCAAAGTGGCTCTACTGCTCTGTATATTTGGTTATTGCCCCCCCCCCCCAGCAGTATATGAAGTATGAGAGTGTTTCCTCACATCCTTTCCACCCCTGATACTTTAGTTTGTCCCCAGTGCATTTGATGAGCATGGTATCTTGCTTTCCCCTAATCACTAATGAGGGTGATCATCATTTTGTAACATACAGGTCATCTGCATCTCCTCTTCTGTGAATTGCATATTATATCCTAAGCATGTTTTAAAAATAGGTTATTGGTTTGTTTTTCTCATTGATTTATAGCAATTTAAAGATATATATTTCAGATATTAATCCCTTGCTTGTTTCATGTCTGAAAATGTTTTGCCCAGTGCTCTTTCTTCTATCCAACACAGTTATTACTTTATTCGTAATATTTTAATGTTACCTGAATGGTACTGGTCCCTCTGAGAATCATAAAAATGCCAGAATACAACCTTATTTTCCTGTTGGACCCTCAGTTCAAATCCTGTGGCCATACTGCTAACTGTGGGCTCACCAGATCAACAGATTGTGGAGAACCTGAGAAAGGGAATAGGTTGGACATTCCCCAGCCTCTTTTAGCCAAGGGGCACTGCATTGCTAGAGGAGCACCCAACCTAAATTCAGGGAATAAAACTCACATACGTAGTTGAAATAAAGCAACTTCCGTCTTGTCAGAAAGGAATTTCCGTAAGCTCCCGAGTAAAAGTTTCTAAACCACTTTGACATAGGGATTATTCTCTTTTGACATATTATAAACATTAAAGAAAATTTAATGCCCATCTGGACAGTTAGCGTCTGCCAATTGCTACCACCACCAGCTGCAAAACTACACTGACTACAAGCCATCCAGCTGCCACGCGTCCCCGGTGCCAGGAGAGCGCAAGGCTGCCAGCGCTGCTTCAAGTGGCTGGGCTGGTTCGTAGCCAGGATTTGAGGGAGGATGTGCTGTGAAACACAGTAGTCACGACTCACATTTTCAATGAGTGTTATTTGTGTTTGCTTTTTTTTTTTTTTTTTTTTTCTGGTCATCTACTGTGGAAGGCTGCTGGGGACACCATTTCTTTCCTGGAAATGGCAGCAAAACATGTTGATCCTTCTTTCTCTGCCTTTTATGTACTTGCTGGCATCCTCTGCATTCACATTTTGCTTGCGCACAGTCATTAGCTGGAACCGCCTGGAGCTGCAGCAAATGGTGTCATCTCTCCAAGTCTGGGTTTCCCCGGCTCCTGGTCTCTCCCCCCAGCCCTAACAGCACCCTTTTCCTTGTTTTTCCCTCCTTATTTATTGATTTATTTTTGGCATTTTTTTCTTTTACAAAACAGCAAAAAGAAAGTGCTTCCTCTGCTAGTGTTTGCCTAGATGTGTTCTCATATTTGTGCACTTGGGTTCCAAATACTCCTGTATAGATGTTTCCCCGCCACAAGAGGTTGTTCTTCCTTCCATTTAGGAGCAAATCATTTTCCATTTCAGGAGAGAAATTCTTCATTGACATCTGTAGTAGATTACACTAGTGTTTGTCACTTTCCGTCCCCCCCCCCCCACCTTGCTTTTCCCTGTGGGTGGGATTGATTATTCATCCCCTTTTTGTTGAAGTCAGGAGAAACCATGTGACTTGCTTCCACCAATAAAATGTGGGCAGGAGTGATGTGTGTAACTTCCACACAGTAGTTTTAAGAGCCACCTTGTTTGAAAAGTCTTTTTTCCTTCTGCCAGAGGGGCAACAATGCTCAGACAGAGACTGACTGCTCCATCAGCCTAGGTCGTGGAACAAAGACTTAGAGTAGCTCAGTAGCTGTGCCTTGATGGACACATAGTGCTAGAGAAAACAATTGTTGAAAGCCACTGAGATATTTGGGATTTCTACTACAGCACAACTTAGCCTGCTGTGACTGACACTATATCCTTTCATTTGTAGATCTCTACTATAAAATGCTCTTAACACGCTGAGATTACTTGGTAGAACATGGAATAAGAAATCTAGGAGAGTTATCCCTAAAACCAGGCAGTGATGCTTGCCTGGTAATGTGTATCTGGCCAGGTTAACAGGGCATCTTAATATGTGAGAAATTTCAGGGATCTTAGAGTTCTAATGAAGCCCTCAATTTGCACATAAGGAAACAGGCTCCAAGATGTTAAGTGATACACTTGAATCCAGCCAACTAGTTGGGGGAAGAATGCAGTCTAGACTGGAGGAAGCCAGTCTTCACTCCCATGCTCTGTCAACCATGGCTTCTCCTGGGGCTCTCTGCTCAGTTAGCAGTGAGAAAACTCTAAGAGAAGATTCTTTTTCTTTTTCTTTTTCTTTTTTAAATTTACATCCAAGTTAGTTAGCACATGGTGCAACAGTGATTTCAGGAGTAGATTCCTTCGTGCCCCTTACCCATTTAGCCCATCCCCCTCCTACAACCCCTCTAGTAACCCTCTGTTTGGCCTCCATATTTAAGAGTCTCTTATGCTTTGTCCCACTCCCTGTTTTTATATTATTTTTGTTTCCCTTCCCTGATGTTCATCTGTTTTGTATCTTAAAGTCCTTATATGAGTGAGGTCATATGATATTTGTCTTTCTCTGACTAATTTCTCTTAGCATAATACCCTCCAGTTCCATCCACGTAGTTGCGAATGCTAAGATTTCATTCTTTTTGATTGCCAAGTAATACTCCATTGTGCATATATATATATATATATGTATATATATATACCACATCTTTATCCATTCATCCATTGATGGACACTTGGGCTCTTTCCATACTTTGGCTGTTGTTGATAGTGCTGCTATAAACATTGGAGTGCATGTGCCCTGTCAAAACAGCACTCCTGTATCCCTTGGGTAAATGCCTAGTAGTAGCAATTGCTGGGTCATAGGGTAGTTCTATTTTTAATTTTTTGAGGAACCTCAAAAAATACTGTTTTCAATATTGTTTTCCAGTGTGGCTGCACCAGTTTGCATTCTCACCAGCAGTGGTAAAGAGATCTAAGAGAAGATTCTTAAGTAAAAATTTTCTATGATTTTATTTAAAATATGTCTGAAAGCCTTCCACATGTGAAATTTCCATCTGCCCACTGGAAACCTCAGATTGTTTCCCTTTCCCTATACTGCTGCTTCATGTTGAAGACATTTAATATTACCAAAATGAAATGCATATTTAGGGGCGCCTGGGTGGTGCAGTCGGTTAAGCGTCCGACTTCAGCCAGGTCACGATCTTGCGGTCCGTGAGTTTGAGCCCCGCGTCAGGCTCTGGGCTGATGGCTCGGAGCCTGGAGCCTGTTTCCGATTCTGTGTCTCCCTCTCTCTCTGCCCCTCCCCCATTCATGCTCTGTCTCTCTCTGTCCCAAAAATAAATAAACGTTGAAAAAAAAATTTAAGAAAAAAAAAAAAGAAATGCATATTTAGAGAAGCTGTACTCTAAAGGACAAGCATAAGAGGTTTTTCTTTTAGGCACTGTTCCAAAATACCCACATTCACCATCCTCTTCATTTACCATAGAGTTAAGAGTTGTCTCTGTGCAACTGTTTTTCTAAATCGGTTATGTCTAATTTTACTTTCGTACGTATGAAGGGTTCCACTCACTCCCTGGAAAACAGGCCTTCTTATTTTGTAAATTGTTACTCCTTAATCATAACAGAAGGTCACAGGTAGATAATGGTTAATCTTACTAAAGCACTATTCAAAATGCCTTATATCTTTGTATACACTTAGCCCTTACAGCAAATGTGTGATACGATGTATTATTATCACTCTTCATCTACAGATGAGGAAATGAAGGCACACAAAAGTTAAGTGACTTACCCAGGGTCACATAGGTAGTGAATGGTGAAACTGGGATTTGTACTGAGGCAGTCTAGCCACACTGTCCCTAGAATGGCTATAATTATGATAATGATCAAGGGACAGTAGCAGCAACAACAGTCATGTAATAATGAAGTAATTAAGTAATAATAAAGTAATTGCTATGTTCAGGTACAGTGTATCATTTTATGTTGATTTGTGATCCCTAAAATATGTATTACAATATCTTAGGAAGTGGAAGTTTAAAGTTATCAAGTGACTTGTCCAAGGTCACATAAATGGTGAACCTGATGTTCAAGGCCAGATCCATCTGGTTTCAAAGTCTATCCTTCCTTCATTTTTCCATGCTGCTTTTGTTTTTCATGCCCTCTCTACAAAAAAACAAAAACAAAAACACAAACAAACCAAAAAACCAGTGTGACAGAGTAAAGGCATTACTTTCAGTAAATTTTTACTACTTTATGGATCAAATGCACTAAGTAGAATAATAGTGAGGTCTAAAACCTAGAAACATAGCCTCTGAGCCGATGGCAACCTTCTCATCAAGGAAGTGATGAAGGGGAAACAGGCATTGGATGGTGCTTGGACCAGGCACCTGGTCCCTTCGTCTCTATGACGCTATAATTCTCACAATATTTCTTTAGGAAAGTTGCTATTGTTCCCCCCTCTTTTTTAAAACATTAAATAGAGGTACAGAATATTAAGGTGCTCAGGCTGCTTAACTCTGATGTCACTTGTGGGGCTGCTAGTAAAACCAAGGTCCTTTTACTCAGATATCACGTTCTATATGATGGATTTCACAGTTTCAACTATCTGAGAATGTCTTTTGCAGAGATTTCCAAAGCCTGGGTAGAGTTTTCTAACACTGAAAGCATTTAAACTGGTTTAAAAAGAAGAGATACTGGGAATTTTTTTTTTTTAAGTTGTGTGTGTGTTTTAATTTGTAATTAATTGAAACTAAGAAAGTAGTTACAGGACATGGACTAACCTTGTAAATCACTGCTAACCTTAACTTCTGGGCACAGTGATGGGTCTCCTGAGTCCTCCGATCTGTGAACGGGGTTGTGGGAAGATTCTCCTCTTGTTCTTTAACCCCCATGCCCCTAGAATGGAGGGGATGGGAAAATTGTAAGGCACTGGAGGCTACATTAGTTAGGATATGGCTTAAAAAGATAGAAGTTATTTTTTTCTTATATACAAGCCCAGGCATTAGCCATTTGGGTCTGGTGGGATGTGGGATCCATGGTGTCAAATATCTAGGCTGTTTGTGTCTTCAGCTCCACCACCCCTACTATGCTCCGTGGTCCTGTCATCCAAGATGGCTCACCACTGTACCCATAGTGCAGTCCATGGAGATGGAGATGGAGATAAGGGGCCAGGAGAGAGTACACCACTTCCCTTTTGGGGTGTGGTCTGGAAGTTGCATTTATTCCCGCTACTCTCCTATTAGCCATAATTTGGCATGTGTCACACTCAATTCCAGAAGAAGCTTGGAATTAAAATCTATATTCTGGGTGCCCAAATGCCGAGATAAAAATGTTATTACATTTTTATGGAAGAAAGAGAGAACTGCTATTTAGGAGCAATATCAGCTCTGCTCCCTCTTCTACTTTATGTCTCCGCCACCACAAGAAGGTCAGGCCCTAGTTTCTCACAGTGAAATCCAAGCCATTATTGCTCTCATCTGTTGGGTGCTTAAGCATCCCTTTGTAAAGTTACGACCCTTTATAAAGAACTCTATGTGGTCTAGTCATGGAGGAATGGTAGATACCAGGAACCACATGCCAACATGACGGCATTCTCTTGTCACTGCCCTGTCCAGCTGTAGTTCCAGTTGGTAGATCCAAGGAAGCACTGTCCAACAACCAACAGTAATGAATACGTAACTCAAATCCTTAACTTACTTTTCTTAATAGATATGGAAAGATCCCATCATAATCCACAGTAAT